>NW_019392674.1:1523477-1775977 GCF_000648675.2 Cimex lectularius | reverse complement strand
ATTGGTGTATTTGTAACATGTTTATTCAGGAAGGAAAGACTCCGACGAGGTGATCCTAATGGTGTCTTGCCCTTTGAGGGCGCCCTGCTTAACATTTTCGATAGATGGGAGAGGGCCAAAGGGCCATCCACGGAAGGGGAAAACGAACCCTTGCGATATCGAAGGGCATATATCTCAATTAGAAAAATGTCGCCCTAATTAATAATTGATCGTCATTGTTATATTTAAGTCATGAACATTTACATGGAAGTTAGGTATAAAATAAAATTTTCAAGTTAAAATGAATATTTTACTCAACATATAATACGTTCGTAATTTTCAAATATTAACTAAAATACAAAACATAAATTGGCGTACTTTAGAAGGTAAACTATAAATAATAATTAATCATCATTTATATACTCACAAAGAAGTCGGAAAAATTGAAAATTTTATCATAAACAAGATCAGAAATTCGTGGGGTTTAATAACAATTACTACATTCTGTTGGTTTGAATGAAATTTCACCAAAACGCAGGAAAATCATTTAGTGATAGTTAAAAATTTATCGAGCAATTTATTACCTAGTTTTTCTCTTAATAACCCTATATCCTCTGGACTAGGACGGCCATAAGTCTCCTAGCCATTGGGTAAATGAACGATCGGATTTCATCTTGTGAAACGTAAACCCATTCTTCAAATAGAGCTGTTTGAAGCTGTACAACGCTTGTTCGAAGCGTGTCTAATCCGACTCTTCATCATGCCCCATAAGTGTTCACAAGGATTCATGTCAGGAGTAGTGACGTGAGATACCAATCGATACGAGTAAAATATCGAGTTTCTTCTTTCGATACCAAGTAATTTTGGTATGGATTATTGTCATTCAATACAAGTACTGTATCGAATACTTTGTGTAGTGTCAGAAAATATACTCAAATAGATTTTTCGTCGAGTGTTCAAGTAATATTGAATTGTTATTTACCGTTCGAAACTTACCTCTCATCAAACTGGGAATTGGATAGTTTCTGTTAAGAGGGCCTACTAGCGGCTTATGTCAACAAATTAATCTAGATTTGTAATTGGTGGTTCGTATCTCTGCTGATAATTCTGGTAACTCGTAATTCTTTCCCGCGTCTCACCACGCACTTTGAATTTCCGTAATTTCTTATAAAATGTTTTTGTCCTCAAGTCACTAAAATGTGTTCGCCTTCGTTTTCGTAGGTAGGTACCTAATCATGTCTCCTCCGAAAAGTACGGCATGAGGTTATTTTACTATTTTACTAAAAAATCTGAATCGTTGGCATCTTGTAAACTCTGGGTTATACAGTCAGAGAATACGTCTTAACTTTTCAAACATTTAGAAACCAAACAGCCGTTCAATTTTCTCAAAACTCGAAAACGATAAAATTGAAATATCAATTGAAATGTGTTGGCAGCTTTTCCTTGTTCTTACGTACGTACCAGCTGTATGAAAAACTACTTAAAAATGAAAAACCCGCAATTTCTTGATTATTATAACGCATGAGCGTATTTGAACCAAAGTCCACAATAGTAAGTTGATCATTTATGAATAAACGAAAAAGTTCTCACATGAGTAAGTACTCATTAGTATCGAGTACTGGTATCGAATATTTTTGGGTATCTCACGTCACAAGTCAGGAGAACTTGCTGGCCAATTCGTTGTGGTAATCCTTCAAATAATCGAAGACACCTTGAGCTAAATGCGTTTTTCGAGCATTATCATCCATAAACTCGAAGTTGTCCCCAATAAACGGAGCGAATGTATCTGTAGCTTTCGGAAGAACTGCCTCAACATACCTTAATGAAGTCAAAGATAATAATCAGTTCGGTTAGTGCAGAGACGTTCTTTCCACCACAAATTAAACTGACTTTCTTTGAAAAGTCTGTGACTTACGCATGGCTCAAGAATCAAAGCGTTCTCCACATCTTCTTGAAACGTGTTCCCGGTTTCTGAGTGACAAATAAAACCCGTAGTTCATTTGACCATGACCACATGTTCAATGCCCAATATGGTGGAGGCTGAATTGCGAATAGTCCCTATTCTACAATATGCCTCTCCAGTAGCACAGATAGGTGATGAACCTATTCTATTCCCTCGAAACCTTTTGTTGGCGGTTTCATAGTTATTGCGTTACTGTTTGGTCCTTCCCCGAGGGAGTGGATCTTTTCCTTCCTTATATAAATGAGTGAATAATAAACAAAAGAATATTAAAAAAGAAACAATTCTTATATTGAGATATTAACAAAATTTGAAATTAAAGTCGTCAGTTTGGAATTAAAAATTTGACAATTTTGTAAAGGAAGTGATTGATTATTATTATCTTCCTTTAAATTGAAAAACTGAAACAATTGTTATATTAACTAAATCTTACTACTACTATTTCTTTTAAATTAAAAAACGGAAACAATTCTTATGTTGAAATATTAACTAAACTTGAAATTAAGGTCTCAGTTTGGAATTAACACCTTGACAAATTTGTAAAGGAAACTTAATGAATATTATTATTTTTTATATTAAAATACAGAAACAATTGTTACTTGACTAATTATTATTATTATTAATAAAATAAAATAAACAAACTGCAAGACAGACTTTGTGTTGATTAAACAAACGAAAAATTTGACTCTTTGTTGTAAACTATATTATAAAAAAAATCCTTTTCCACGAAAAACAAATTAAAATGAAAAACTTGCTTGATGATTCTCGCTAGATGAAAATGGGTTGATCTTTGCTGCTTTTTCACCAGAAAAATCAAACGTGTCGCCACTAGTCCAGCGCAAACCCAACAGGCTTCTTCCAGTGAAAGTCTCCTTCCTCTTATCTTTAATGGCTTGTGGAAGGGCCTCGGGCGGCCTTTAAAAATTTCATTATGATATAGTTCACCCTTACATTATCATTTGGAGTTGACTATCTATCAAAGAAGATGTGAAATGACGGTTAGAGCACGGCGTAGTTCCGAAAGAGCAATAAATTGATCTCTAGCAGTCGTACTTACAACTTTCTTTTCGATTTGGACTTCCGGTCGCTCTACACCGTTCTACACCATCATGAATGGTAGAGCGCGGCAGACCAACGACTTAGGTTTTGCAACGATCCGTCAGTGGCCAAAGCATCCGTCCGAAGATTTTGTCGATTTTTATTGTTTTTTATGATTTCTTTAACTCAATTGTGTTGTTTCATCAAAGAAAACAATAAAAAAAAAATTAACTCACTACCACCAGACCACTAGACCAGTCGGCTGTAGAAAGGATGTGAAATTGGACTGATTTACTTTATTTTTAATCTAAAAAGTGTAAAAGGCTTAGTTAATCTCTACAAAGGTAAACAACAAGTTATTATTGATGTGTTTATGTTTTAAGTCAATTATTAATCTTTATACCTAGTTATTATGAAAAATAAATAACTAAATGCAAGAGTCCGGTTTTTTTGACTTGGAGTTATTTGTAATGACTGAAAATGAATTGTCAAAAGAAATTTTTTTAACATTCCTAAACCCCACGTTCTTTAAGTGGTGAAGGGTAGGAATTGATGGAATTTGTTCCTTTTATTAAACACAAAAAAAGAGGGATGCTTTAGACAAATTTTTCACGTCTGAAAAACCGTTTGTAAATAGAAATAAAGCTTATTTTTACAATAATAAAACCCAACATGTGATAATAACACACATAAAATTTCCTGTCATAAATAATGATTATGTCATAAATTTCCTGTCATAAATTTCTATTTAAAAAAGTCTAATATTAACTGTTGAATGAGTAAACACACAAGAACCAAAAATAATTACGCAAGTTTTAAAAAGTAACTTGATAAAGCAACATTAGAGTTCTGTTCCATTTAATATATATATATATATATATTGAATATATCAACTAATTTCATTGGTCATCGCCAAGTCACTCATTCAATAATTTTATTTTCCTTTCCTTCTCGCTTAACTACTAGTTACGTCCCTAAAGAAACAAACATCCATAAAATATTTGTCGATTTAGTGTAATTTGTTTATACTTTATACTTCCAATTTTATGCGTTCTCTATTTAAAAGCATTATCTATCAGATGTAATAACATTTGCATATGTAAATTTTGAAAAAAAGGCAGATTCGTTTCCCTCTAAATCGTAACCTTACTGTTTTTTCTGTATTCAATAGAGAATATATTTTCCGTAAGAAAACCAAAATCCTAATACCCTTGTTTGTATACAACACGTGAGCATGAAGATTTCCATAACTCTTCCATTGAGCGAAATGATGGTACCGTCAATATATTGTATATTGTCATAACTTTGATATGGGAAAAGTTTTGTGATTGATCTTTTCCAATAAGAAACATAATATTACATACCTGACAACCGACATAAATGAGTTGTTTTCTGCGTAATTTATAATATTATATATAACTTTCGTTTTCAAGTTATATTTATCAATAATTATATTATTGTGACAGTTTTTATATAAAAGAAATTTAAAAATTTATTATTTATCAATAATTATATTATTGTGACAGTTTTTATATAAAAGAAATTTAAAAATTTATTAGTACTAGTTAGCAATTAAAAATGAAACTTGATATATTCTACTAAATTGATAGGTGTTTTGCAAATATTCCTTATGGATTTGGGCAAATATTACACAGAAATTATAATTTTATTCGGAATGTGTAATACCAAATAACAGTATTCGTACAAAATTTATTTTTAAAATAAGCAAGACTTTTTCTTATGAATTAAGCATACGTGTTTTCCAATTATTATCGTCATTATTTCAATTTAATATTTGAATGCAAATTTACGGTCAGTAAAAAAAAAAATGTTTCACATATTTTCAAGTTAATAAAACAGCTTTTCGTACTTGTCAATATTATTTTTAAAATAAGCAAGACTTTTTCTTGTGAATTAAGCAAACGTGTCATGGTTTCAATTTAATATTTGAGTGCAAACTTACGGTCAGTTAAAAGAGAATATAAAATGCTATCCATATTTTCAAGTTAATAAAACAACTTTTTCTACGTGTCAAGCTTTATCTAAGAGTAGCCACGGCAAGACAATGATGACGATGTAAGGACCTCAGTCAATCTTTTGGACGGATAGTGAATTGCAAAAAGGCTGTTGTCCCCCATTTCAAATCGAATGAGGCCAGGGGGAACCTATCCTTCCTGTAATTTAATATTGCATGGAAAAAGGACGTTAGGGATATAAGGACTAATCCCGGAGTCACAGTCTTCAACACACTAAGCTTAAAACTTGAATATATAAATGATGATTATATTTCAGAGAGAACCAACACAGCTCACAGGTCAGCAAAAGAAAAAGTGAATTAAATGAAAAAAATAGTATTTATGAACGACGGTGGGAGAATGCAACTTTTAATCAATAGAAGCTACGCTGAACGATTCTTAAATTGAAATTTTATAAGGGTGAAAAAAATTCAATTAATATGGAGCACGGTGGATTTGCTACTATATGATCCAAATATCTAAGTTGTACCTTACACCATTGGTTTCGCAATAGTAAATATTATTTGGGACAAATCGAGCAACCTTTCTCTGCATAAGGGGCACCTGCGCGGGCTTTGGCCCAAAAGCAGGTGCCCATGTAGAGATAATAGAGGCGTGTCATGCCTTCGCTCCAAACAGGGAGCGTGCAGGCATGCCGCCGGTTCTAAGAAGAGTTCTCGAACACGGTAGCGAGTTTCAGGGTCCTCTGTTCAGTTTTTTATGGGAACTGGGAATTTTTTATTGTATATAGCCTTCAAAATATGTGTTTTGTGTTTCTGTGTTTTGTATGAGTGAGTGTATTTATTAGAGTGAATGGGGAGGGGCTGATGGTAGAATAGCAACCCCATCGCCCCTCGAGCTGTGTACGTGACTTGGGCCGATGGCGGAATATTATAAAAGTACCCCCATCGACCCCAATCTAGATTAGTTTATTATAGGGAATAGGTAGATGGAGGAATATCGAGTACTCCATGTTCCAAACAGTATGAGAGCGATCAATGTATATAGGTATGAATGTATTTATTGGTGTGACTGTGTATCGAGTGTTTAGCGGTATTATGTTAGTGTTTCGGGGCTGAAATGTCCAAGCTGTCGTATATATATCAAACATAAGTATTGCAATTAAAATCTTTCATTAATTAAGATTTTTAGTTGAGATAAAAAAGTCAGTGTCACGAGCCTTCGGCTAGATACGCCGCTACTCTACCACTTGAGCTATTGTGACTTCGATCCACTCGGACACTATGATGGTATGGTGGAAAGGATGCTAGGAAGCGGGGTTTGTATTCCCCAAGCACTGCAGCCTTCTGGCTTATTGTACCTTCCTAGTTCCTTAGTTCAGTCAATAGACTCAATCATTCTTCTTAGAAGTATCAGGTCATTGACTGTTGCTGCTGCTATTTGATTCCCTAAGTCTTTTCCGTACGTTAGGTTAAACCTCCATTGAGCTGTTGCTTCGCATTCGAAGATGATATGAGTGGCTGGTTCCTCCTCCTCATTATATAATCTGCAAATGGGGTCATCGCTGTATATACCCATGTTGTGTAGATGTTTTCTCAGATACCAGTGACCGGTTAGTAGTCCTACCCCTCCTCTGAGTTTGGCCCTCTCCAATTGTAGCAGTGTTTTTTTTCAGTCTCGGTGAGGGTTATTTCATCATACGTTTACTATGTCTAGCACCGCTAGAGTTTAACCATTTTTCCTTTTGTTTTGCTTGGATCCATTCTGCGATGGAGGATTCTATATTTGTTTTTGTTATCCCAAGGATAGGTTCGGGGTCTATGGTCTTGCAGATTCTCCTCTGGCCAGTCTGTCTGCTTTCCCGATACCCAAAATTCCCCTGTGTTCTGGCACCCAAGATATTATCAGGTTGTGTTTCCCCAGGTTTTGGAGATTTTGGATGCATTCACTGACTAAGTTTGATGTGATTCTTTTACATGCTAATGCTTTAATAGCTGCTTGGCTGTCTGATCTAATGAGGATTTTTTTGTCAGTGTAACCTCTTTTAAGATTTTCCAGGGCACAAGCATTGATGGCATGTATTTACTTGTACTCGGACACTAACTTCCCATCTCAACCCACCTTTCGACTTTCCCCTCCTTTTCGCAATTTTTCGAATGTCGTGTAATCTATTTGATTCTCCGACAAATGAAATGGTAATCAAATAGATAACACGACATTTGAAAAATCTAGCCGAAGGTCGTGGGTTCGAATCCCGCTCGTGACACTGGCTTTTTTATCTCAACCAAAACCCTTAATTACTTGAAAGATGTTAATTGGTCAAGCGGACGACGAAAACTAGTGAATTTAATTGCAATTAAAGTTATATATTAAAAAAAAAAAAAAAAAAAAAAAAACCAATTAGTAATATTTTAATTCTGATTTTGTATAATGAAAACCTCTGGTTTAGTTAGAAAAGTACTTTAATTTTGATTGAGATGTGAAATTCCACTTTGGGTTGTGGATCGCTACTGTTTATGCAGGGTGTCCCGTCAACATACATCAATACTTCAATATATTATCCTATGTCGAATTAGACCAAACAGCCCCAACACTCTACAATTTAATTGTCAATTTTATGTCAAATATCTCACTTTTTAGGTTTTACTTCAATGTTTCGCCCTTTAATTCCATAAACCTCTTTTCATCTATGGTGTATATTCCGCATACGAAGGAATTGAGTGTTTTCTTTCTAATTGATCTCATTCCTGATCGTAAGCAATAAAATTTCACTCATAAAATGTGGGTACTACAAATTGAAAGATCTTGAATCGTTAAGCTGATATAAGCCTTTGTATGGTTTATATGGGTGGGTTTACCATTGCCGGAATTAGATTGTCTAATTGCCAGGAATAATACGAAATATATTTATGTGTGTCAGTGGTATTCAACCTGCTTTCACAAAACCTACACAACTCCTATAATTATGTCAAGGACCAAAAGTTCCCAATTGGACAGAATAGGCTGGTTATTTGAAATGCGCAACCGCCCCGAGGGCTTCGTTACTTTAGGTTGGAAAGGCGAAAACGAACATGATGAAAATTATATTTTTACAGTATAAAATGAGCCCCGCCGGCTGGTATTTACGAAAGCCTAAGTGGGTTGATGGACAGTGCTAACAAGGAGACCGGCATTGTTACCAGGGATCCAGTTACACCCCACTTGTTCGCCACCCCGGGCTCCCGGCAATGAAAAAGCTAAGTACCCAATTATTTGTACTGGCAAGATTTTTGGGTAATTAGTAGCTCTCAGATCATGGATATTGTTGTTTTATTTATTTAATTTATAAACAAAACTTAGTAATATTATTGAATGAATAGTAATATTATTGAACTTTCGCGTTTAACGGCATAAAAAAGAATTTGTATGATTCCAACTTTATTTGGATCTTAAGAGAAACTTAAACTAAATATACTTTCCAGCTTAATGTTCATTCCTTTTCCAATCAGAAAACATTGAAAAACGTGGTTTTTTATTGTATTGAGTTGAAAACGGTAAATTTAAAAATAAAGCTTAACTATTCTTGTTGTTAATGTGTTTTTGGAAGATTTATTCCCTTAGAAAACAATATCGTTATACCACATAATTAAGTGTTTTTAGATAGAATTTTCAAATATTTTAATTGATTAATTAAATTAAAACGTCCTTCTTTCAAGTACCAAATTATTTTTAATTCCAAGGTTTCTTGAATATTAGTTTCTCATGACAGTCCGGCTATTGTAATTTTATTTATATCAAATATTACACAAAAAATATGATACTTTTGAACTAAAGATGTAACGTTTAACGAGTACAAAGCGTAGGTTAGGTGGATTTGAATGTGCAACTAGAACTTAGACAAAGTATACTTATTGACTTTTGTGATCCGGTAATATTAGTAAATAAAACGTGCTTCTTTCAAATATCGAATTATTTGTAATTGCAAGATTTCTTGAATATTAGTTTCTCATGAGATTCCGGATATTGTTGATTTATTTACATCACCTATTACACAAAAATATGATTTTTTGAACTAAAGATGTTTCTACTAACTTTTCAATTATTTTTATCAGCTTATGCACAATTATATAATTAATCAATAAATTATATACTGCTTAAAGCAAAGCGGATTTAGCCTAGCACGGGCGTATTTAGCCAAAAGTTGTGGGTTCGAATCTCGCCTGTGAAACAAATTTTTCATTTCGAAACATTGTGTGTAATTAAGTGAGTAAAGATATTGAATTTTGGAACTAAACATAGGTTAGTTTGATTTTAAAGTTCAACTAGATCTTAGATAAAGTTTACATACTGACTTTTGTGATCAGGTAACGTCAATATACGGATTTTGGAAATCAAGAAATCAACAATAAATGGATCATCTATGAAATTGCTGACCGGCTTTTTTTAATAGTTAGTTATGATTAGGGTTTGATCAGAAAAATTTCCTTATTTTTGCACCAACGCCTAGCTTTCGACGATATATATACAGGCCTAACATTAATTGAACATTCTTACATTAATTTTCATACGTTCATACGAAGGTATATTACAGATGCTTAGCAACTTATAGTACTTAGTTAAAGTGTTAAATTATTAAACATGTTTTTCAAAGAACAAAGCTCCTGCTTCAAAATATACTAGTTTTTAACTATATAAATAGGAAACAGTTACAAAAATATTAATAATACAATAACTACATCTAAAAAGTTGACATACGCACGCACACACACGCACACGTACGAACACACACAAACACTTATATATATATATATATATATATATACACTTATATAGACTGTGGTGATGTTGAAAGGCCAGGAACTTCATTATCAAAACAAAAGCACGATAATAATGACTTTGATATTGAGAATGTTAAGATTATGTATATATTATATTATAGATTATTATTATATATATATAAAACCTGCGCAATGGCTAGACTTATTTGAGGTTTTCCTTTTGTGAGAGGTCATACACACTACCACAAAGTATTTTTCTCACTAGTACTAATGTTTCATAACAGCTTGTTTTTCATAAATAAAGAAATAAATTGTTCTGATTTCTTGGTGGGGTGGGCTTTTCGTTTCCTAAAATTCAACTATAAATAACACACCAATACTTTTAATACCCTTCGACCCATGTTTTGCTCCGTAGTCATAATCTTAACGTTCTCAATATCTAAGTCATTATTATCGTGCTTTTGTTTTGATAATGAAGTTCCTGGCCTTTCAACATCAACACAGCCTTGCTGACGTTGTCTAACAAGTTCTGATAAATTAATGTAAGAATGTTCTCTGTAGGCCCTGAGTAAGAAGAATTATTTCGTCAGAAGCTCGGCGGCGATACTAAAATATTGGTTCTGAACACAACCCTAATATCCGTCTCATCCTAAGTAGCTATACGAAAAATAAAAAGGTACAAAGAAAGCTAAAGTGTTTTCGTTAATCTGTTATTGGGAAATTCACCCAACACCAAAATAGTAATGAGTTCTATACCGAATTTTCAAAATTTCCTCCAATTTACTTGAAAATAATAGATTATTAATAATAAATTATTGAGAATGTTGTCAATGAGATTAAGATAAACAATGTAAATACGTTCCAGTAGACAAACATTTAATAAAGACCATAGTTAACCGTTTTCCGCGACGGTTGTTTAATATTTCCTCCTGTTATTTATACAGGCTTCTAGTTAAGGTTGAGGACCTGGGTGAACAAACGCTATGTAACAAACAAGCCACCGAATAGGTTCTTTATCAAACAAAATTGTTTAAAATATTCTTTTTTTTTCGACAGAAAAATCATTTCATAAAAGGCGACTCTTTAATGACCACCTTTAAAAAACAGATGCGTGGTTCGTTGCGTTTGTTGTACTAAAAGCCGAAAAGGGGGGGGGTTGAAAATAATTAATTTGAGTACGTCTGGTGGAAAATATGGAAATATAGTTGAAAATTAGTATTCAATTGTGTTCGGTCCTTCTGTTAACAAGTAATCAAACCCACGGTCGGTCTGGGAAATTAAGGTCAACCTAGGGACTGCTAATGGACAAAACGTAATTCCCTGTCTTCGATAGCTACAATTATTTCATAAAACATTATAGAATATGTAATATAACGGAATATGTAAACTATTTAGCAATTTTAATTTAATGATAATTATTCTTTAAAATTGAATGTACAATGTTTTATTACATCTTAAATGGTAATGCTTACATTCACTGGTAAGAAAGTATATCGATAAAATTATCTTGTTATATTGACTATTAAGCTTAATACATAATTCTGATTATTTACAAATAAATTAAGATAAAATAATAATTTTAGTTTTTGAAAAGTCAATATTGGTCAAAAGTCTGGTTCTCAATTGTATTCGACTTCATTTATTATTCATGTTAGTTCCAAATTTTACAACTTTATTCAATCATCTATTAGGTTTAGTGGTCCGATTGATCAAATAAATTCTTTTGAATTAATTAATGTTTAATTAAGGTTTTGGTTGAGATAAAAAAGTCAGTGTCACGAGCGGGATTCGAACTCACGACCTTCGGCTTGATACGCCGCTACTATAAGCACTTGAGCTATCGTGACCTCGATCCACTCGGACACTAACTTCTCATCTCAACTCCACCTTTTGAATTTTCCCTCCTGTTTGCCATTTTTCAAATGTCGTGTAATCTACTTGATTCTAGGCGACAAATGGCCAAAGGTCGTCGGTTCCAGTCCCGCTCGTGACACTGACTTTTTTATCTCAACCAAAACCTTAATTAAAGATTAATTAATTCAAAAGAATTTATTCCATCAATTTCTTCGTAACTCATAAAATTTTAATCAAATTTTAAATTGTACGACTTTAGATTGCATCAATGGTAAAAACATCGAAACAAGATTTATTCTTTTAATTTTTAATCATAACCTTAAGAAAACAAAATACATATTCATTTAGAATATACATTTCTACAAGCTACGGAGTTCGTGGCTAAAGTGAAAGTAAAATTTTCTTGGTTCTGTTAATACCGAAAGATACAGAGTTTACAGAAAATTTTTTCCTATACAAATGACTTCCAAACACACGTACTTATTTCTCAAATATCAATTCTCACCAATATAACTTGCAAAGTTGTGAAACTTCTATTAAAATATAATGAAAGTACTCGAAATGAGCTCTTCACTACAAATGCTATATAGATATACAATTAAAAACAATAGGATTTTTTCAGTGTTATGTTTTAAAGAGAAACCATATTTTTATAACTGAAATTTTCACCATAGTTTTTTTTTAAATATTGTTCTGTATCGATGGTTAGATTCTCCTGTTTTCTTTGCACGGCAAAATACGTAAATTTAATGCCAATTGACATATTCCTTTTCATTTCGTTAAAAATACAAAACAAATGTATTGTTCAATAATAGTGATAATTTTGATACAGTCTTAAGTAGGCTGGAGTGACAAGTATATTTGAGGTTGTGTTTTTAATGTAAAACATACTTTTGGACAACTTTTAAAATAGTTAAATACCGTTTTATTTTTTAACATAGTCAATTCATTTAGAAAACCTAGATTATGAATACACCTCAAATAATGAAAGAATAAGACGAGAAAGTGTTAGAATTTACTAAAACAAATTTAATATCTCTTTCTTTTATTTGAACTTAAAACCATTCAAAAACTTTCCCAGCCTTTGTTTTGTTACGAAAATTACCTCGGGTAATTGGTTACGGAGCGATACAGAACATCTGCCACATCCAAAGTAAACGCCGGGTAAAAGAAAGGGGAAAAATCGCTTGATATTAAAACTATGAAATAGCACAGAAAAACGCAATTATGTTAACAAGTGTTTAAAAAAATCCCGTTCCAATTGAAAAATAAATTCCTATAGGTTAGTTGGAATTCATACAATAAAACGGTAAAAAGACAATAACATAATTATTCTATTCGTTAGTTTGGAATAAAACAACATATTAATTAACTATGAATAACTATTTTGTTCCGGTATTCATTAGTTTAATTGCAAAAAATGAATGAATAATAGTTCTTATTATTAGTTCTTATTAATGATCTAAGTAAATGTAATTTGTTAATATCAATGAAGAGACCTAAAAAAATATTGAATAGTCGGAAGTTGCGGGTATGAACTTTGGTGTGAATGTTATTTATTAGCGTAAATGAAGGAGCTCTTTCTCAAATTACCCCAAGGAATACCGAATATTCAATATACAACCGAGAAAAACTTGTTTTTAAACGCGTACATTTTCATTCTATGTGAAAAGTTTGTGACTATTATGAGGCTGTAGCCTCAGAAAAATGATTTATGAGTAACTAAGTAAGTAATAAAATTGGAAGAGAAAAGAACATGAACTGCAAATAATAAGAGGCACATACCAACGAAGTAACATACCGTAAAACAATTAAAAAATGTGTATTAAACTATGGTCAATTGTTTATTTGTCATTCATAAATAAGTAACTTTTAATGGAATGTAATGTAATGAATAATTTGTTCACGCTCAGCACATCACACAGGGCTGTTCAATTTAGACTAGTTGGTTCGCCAAATTTTCTAGGCGGAGTTGAGCAAACAATTTGGTAATGGCAAACGAGCATGGTTAGAGGGACTTGACCAGTAATTAAAGGGGGTCGCTTCCGACCATCTTCTTGCGTACCATTGTAAATGGTTTTAAATCCAATTGAAGTGAAATTTGGAATTGCCAAAGTTTATTCGGATGTTACACAATTAGTTATTTACCGATTAGCTTAACGTAAATATAAAAAAACCTTTATAACCGTACATTCTACTATAGAAGAATTATTTTTACAATTTAAATCTATCGTCAGAATTTTACTGTTTTTTAATATGGGTATGAATTCCTGAAGCGTCCAAAAAATTTAACGTAAAAATAAAACAAAAATCTATTAAAAAACTTAAAAAACAAAAAAAATGAAAAAGTTAAAAAAAACTACAAACCAAAAAGTTATATATATATAAAATGAGTATTTTAAAGAAATCGATGTTACATAATAAAAGTTATAAAAACGTAATATTTTGATTCATCTTAATTTCTGAATAAGAGGTTTCCTACTACTATTTAATTTTATTATATTAATAAATCTTTTGTTGGTTGAACCGAGAGCTCAAATTTATCCGAGTTGGTAGGCTAAACCAGCACGACTTGCGGGTTTGGCAGAAGTGTAGGTCTTTACTCCTTTAATACTCATTAAATTAATAATTGTTATAGGTTTCATTTATTAAGCTTTTTCAAACATTTTTATTGCATAAATGTTAAATGTTTATATCAGTTATACAAAAGTTTTCAATAAAATTAGAGAATAACCATGGTAAAGACAGTAATTTTATTAAAACCTTTTTGGTTAATGTATGACATCGCGAGGTACAATTGTTAGAACTTTGGAGCAAAACTTTATGAGAATTAATAGAGAACAAATACAATTACTATTATAACGTAGTTTTCGCGCATTTGTTTAGTGTTTGGAGTTACAACCTCATTCGTATAAATTATTATTTATATTGATTTTTGTTATGTTAAATTTGTCGTTTCTCATTCTTTAATAATAGTTGAATGTTATTATTTTTTATTTTATATGTTCTTTAATCTCAAAATATAATCATGACATTATGTTAAAAAATATTGTATAATTTTATGTACTGGCCGTAAACAGTATTTAGTACAATTGTTACCTATTAAATGACGGTTTAAAAGTGTTTTTAAACTGAAATGAACCGGGACTGCAAAAAAGGACACATATGCCTCTGGGAGGGCTAGAGAGTTTGCTTTTATTAAATTAATTTGAAAAAGTGAAGTTTCTTGAATTGCTACATTACAGGGAAGTTAATCGTCCCATGTGGACCATCGTCCCTTAGGACGTGTAATCAGATTACTGGGTCCCTCTACCCATTTATATATAGGTTAACTCGGTTAAGAGAGCATCTAAACTTTGTTAAATGCCTCTCCAGCCGGGTAAAATGGAAATTGCAAAGGGCATCTTTTTATTGTATTATACCTCGTATAGTGTAAATGTTAACATTAGCGGTTTCGATTAAAAGGGATCAACCGAAAGAAGTGAAATATGCAATAATCGCGAGGAAGTATTTCTTTGGTAAATCCGGTTTTGTTTAATGGAACTGAGTTTTATAAAAGAGAAAAATCAAGATCTTCCTTTTAGTGAAAATCTGGGGTAAAAGGGGATTCCTCTCTCCCCACTTTCCTGCTCGACTTCCTTGTACTTTTTTGTTGCTACCTACCGCGATGTTCGTTATCGTCTCGCAGTATAGTTCGCTACTAGGGGATTCCGATAATCATCTCCTAAGGTTTGCCAATTTACCCCAGTTGGTGGATCCGAGATAATCCTATATTTACTCAGTGTAAACAGAGTACTCCCTTGTAAACAGTCGAGAGCATGAGGAAGTAAACTTCCATCCCGACTGAGAGTTGTCACCAACGAAAAGGGGAGATGTACAAGAGAATAAATAATCTCCTCAACCAAATATCATTCCGAATATATAATTTTTCATCCAGAATATATATTGATATTATATGTTCTTAAACCCTGTCTAAAAATAACGAATAAACATTTGCGGTATTATTTATTTCAGTCTATTCGAAACTAGTCACGGATTTGTTAATTTGTAAAATTCTTACAGAATCAGAGAGAGAAAGAAAGAGAGAGAGAGAGATAGATAGATAGATAGATAGAGAGAGAGAGAGTGAGAGAGAGAGAGGGAGAAAGAGAAAGAGAGAGAGAGAAAAGAAAGTGGCACAGAGAATGATTAAATGAAGGTAATACAGACACAGAGATGAATAGAGAAATGATTAAGAGAGAATGAGAGAAATACAAAGAAATAGAAACACATAAAAAGAAAGAGGGGAAAAAAAAGATATTGGAGAAAAAAATAAGAGAAAGAAAAACACGGAGAGAGTGAGAGAGAGGGAGAGAGAGAAAAAGAAAGAAGGAGAGAGAGAGAGAGAGAGAGAAAAGAAAGTGACACAGAGAATGATTAAATGAAGGAAATACAGACACAGAGATGAATAGAGAAAAGATTAAGTGAGAATGAGAGAAAGACAAAGAAATAGAAACACAAAAAGAAAGAGGGGAAAATAAAAAAAGATATTGGAGAAAAAAATAAGAGAGAGATAAACACAGAGAGAGTGAGACAGTGAGAGGGAGAGAGAGGGAGTGAGTGAGGGAGAGTGGGAGAGAGAGAAAGTGAGTGAGAAGAACGAAGAGAATTTGCGAAATAAGTGTATATGTCATGAATTTGAATTCCAACTAAAATTTAAATTATTTTTACACATTTATGTTATGCAAATGGTTACATAGAGGTACTAAAATAATAATTAGACTAAAAACATTTAGAACTTTCTTGGTTTTTTTACTTTATTATCTGCACGCATAATAAAAAGTTAAACATATTACACATATATGTATATATGTATATATATATATATATATANCATTATTTTGTCTGTTTTTGGTGAATTAAGTCTGTGTTTTGATTGTTCCTGTGGTCTTGGTGATCGTAAGTCCTTTTCCGTTCAATAATTTTATTATTTTGAATGGTGTAATTAATGAATTATGCATTATTTTTTGTTTCTTAATAATGAATAATATCTATTTGTGCAATGCCGTTTAAATTTTTGGCCATTTCTTAACGTACAAATAATTTTCATTATAGTTTTAATGAAAAGAAAATGTTATATCGTTACAGCAATTGTATGTTATGTTCTTTTTAAATAATATGATGCTAGTATAAAGTAATTGTTTTTATTTTTTGACATTATATCTTCTGCCTAAAATTGCAATAATTTCAAAGAAATGCATGCTTGAAATATCTCTTTGAATTGAACAAGTGCAAAATCCATGGTATAAATGTAACACGTCTCCGGGTAAAATGGATCTCCTCCCAAAGGATCCGGCCGTCGGATATAATGTGAGGCCTGAAAGAAAGGGAGCGTAACACACTCACTCCAGTTGTTTTCGATATACGGAGCCGTTGAAGGGAGCTAAATCTTTCTGGGAAACAAATCGCTATATTATGGTAAAGCACGACCCCTCCTCCTTTCAACTTAAATGAATTACTCGACTTAGCCTGGTATAAACACATTTGTCCCGTAAGAAATTAGATGGAATTTATACACTCTACGAAATACGAATACATACTATTATGTTTAACTTATTTATTACAATTATTATTAACACGCTCTTACTAAAACTTACTGCTTGAGTTTTTCTGTTGATAAAATCAAATAGTCAAATTTGCTTCATATTTTTTAATATCTAAACATTTTTGTACATGCTACGAGTTTGATCTTCGTGAGTCAAATGACGGATGAAATAAAAAGAAAAAGAACAGCTTTCGGCTTCAAACGAGCTTTCGGCTGCTAAATTTTAATCGAATTTTGGGTACAATGTTAATGTTAGCTAGTCTTTGATCACAACAAACCAGTACGTTAATAAAGTTTATGTAAAATAGTAATGTAAGCATAAGTAATTGGACCGGTCGTTTCATTTTTTTGCTCGGTAATATCATTTTATTAATTTAATTATCATGTTTAGCTTGAATCATGACTTTTAACAACTTGTTTTTGTATATATAGATAGATAGATACCTCATCTCTTGTCGCTCAACACCTTGCTCAACTCACAATTGTGCAATCATAACCTATATAGTGCATGTAAATTCATTTTTTTGAAGATATAGGTATGCCAACGAGAGCTTCTTAAGAATACCATATCCCCAGGACGTATCTTATGCTTTTTCCAGGTCGAAGAAGACAGCTAAAGCATGCTCTCCCTCCAAGAAAGTGTTCTGAATAGCACTTTCAAGGAGCGCTACATGATCTTCAGAGCAAAAGTGCTTTTTCAACCCAGCCTTGTATTGACTGTACAGACCTTTTTTCCCAATAAACCAATTTAACCTTTTGTTAATTATGGCTTCCAAGTCTTGCTGAGACATGATGTTAGAGACATAGGTCTGTAATTTTCGGGGGGCTAGGATCTTTACCCGGCTTAGCAATGGGTATCACGACCGACTCCCTCCAGTTTTCAGGATAATATCCTGCACCCCATATTTCGTTAAATAACTCCAAAAGGTTTACTTTTCCTTCTGGAGATAGATTTTTAATCATGGAGTATGTGATTTCATCACTTCCCGGAGGTCTTGGTGGTTTTCGGTTCACTAGGTCTGCAGTCTTTCACTTCATCAAGTCTAACAATCTGTCAAAATCTCATTGGAACCGACAGGTTTTCTATTCATCAGGTTTGACTATCTATCCGACCTGATGGATGGGAAGAGTGACGGATCCAACGATTTTGACTGATTGTCAGACCTAATTAAGCGAAAGACAGTTAGATCAGACGATTTTATAGATTGTCAGAGTGGATGAAAGAAAGGTTGTTCGACCTGACGGTTTGAAAGAATGTTAGTTAAGAAGACTTGTCAGATCTGGCTGATTGTAAGATTGTCGGATGATGATTTTGTGATCCGATGGTATGACAGATTGTCTGAGCTGATGAATGGAAAAATATCAGATCCAACAGTATGATATATTTTGTCAGACCTGATGAGTAGAAAGTTTTAGATCCAACAGTGTGATGGATTGTCAGATCTGACGGTTTGAAGGGTGTTAGTTAAGAAGACTTGTCAGACCTGACTGATAGTAAAATTGTGGGATGATGATTGTGTGATGCGATGGTATGACAGATTGTCTGAGGTGATGAATAGCAAAATGTCAGAACCAACGGTATGATATATTTTGTCAGACCTGATGAGTAGAAAGTTTTAGATCCAACAGTGTCTTCTACAATTCCTTCCTCTAGGTTTTCTCTATATCCTATCGAGGAATTGTTTCACATTCAAAGATTATATGAGTGGTGCATAATCTAAAAGTGGGATCATCATTGAACCTGCCCATGTTGTTTTGATCTTTTCTCGGTAACCAGTGACGGGTAAATAGTGTTATCACTCCTTTGTGATTAGCTCTTTCTCTAATTTTAACTGAATTTGTCAGTTTTAGTGACGGTTATTTTACGGCCTATAATGACTTGCAGATCATCGTCTGGTCAGTGTGTCTGCTTTTCCTTAAACAAAGTTCGTTTGAGACCCAGTACCCAAGAAATCACCAGGCTATTAAGTTTCCACAGGTTTGGAAATTTCGGCTTTATTTACTGATTAGTTTTGAAGTTTTCTTATACGGGTTGTACAGGCTAGAAAGCTTTTTGACATTACTTAAACGCATTCCGGCTTGAGCCATCTTCAGTTATGTTTGTCTCAGCGTTGGTTGCAAACGACAGTGTGTTAATTCACAAAAGGATATAACCGAAAAATTGTGGGTCTTCATGATTATATTCGAAAATGAATGAACAACGTGTAATGAATTGACTAAAGTAATTAGAAATCGAAGGGGAAAAATAAAAGTAAGAAGAGGAAGTATAAGAGTAAAGATAAGAAGTAAGACATACAGAGTGAGAGAGAGATAGATGCAGAGAAAAGAAGGAAGAAAGAAAGTAAGAGCAGGCGCGAGAGAGAGAGAGAGAGAGTGAATGAGGGGGAAACTAAGCTGAAAGAAACGGAGAGAAAGAGAGTGAGAGAAAGAGAGTGAGAGAGAGAGAGTGAGAGAGAGAGAGATTTGAAAATTAGTGTTTGAAAGGGAGTAAAGAGAGTAAGACATACAGGTAGATAGAAATCTTGTCTTACTCTCTAATATATATAATACATCTATCTGTATTCCCTAATCTCTTTACCCCCTTTCAACACTACCTTTATTTTCTATAAGAGAAAGAGAGAGAGAGAGAGAGAGAGAGAGAGAGAGAGTGTGAGTGATTTGAAAATTAGACTTGCATTAGGAAGTTTTAAATTTTATTTAATTAATTATAATTAACTCATGTAAAAATATAGATTTTTAATAATAAACTGTTCATTTTCATCTGTAAACAAGATGGTCAACCATCAATGAAATACATGTGAAACTACATAATATTTGTAAGCCTGATTTATAAAACAGAATAAAAATTTTACTATTATAATATCGATTAATAAATTTTGATAAGAAATGAAATTTTTGGAAATAAACATACTTTCGATAAATTCAACACTCACAGCCTAACAAGAACGATCATCTATAATGGGGTTTAATATGGTATTCGACATTAAATTAAATCATTAATTCACTATTTTCGTGGTCCGCTTGACCAATTAATACATGACAATTAATTAAGGTTTTTAGTTGAGATGAAAAAAAGTTAATGGCACGAGAGGGATTCGAACCCACGACCTTCGGCTAGATACGCCACAGCTCTACCACCTGAGCTGTCGTGACCTCGATCCACTCGGACATCAACTCCCCATCTCAACCCCACCTGAAAATAGTGAATTAATGATTTAATTTAATGTCGAATACCATATTAAACCCCATTATAGTTGATCGTTCTTGTTAGGCTGTGAGGAGTTTTCCCTCCTTTTGCCATTTTTCAAATGTCGTGTAATCGGTTTGGATTCTCGACGACAATTGAAATGGCGACGGAGAGCTTTAGTGAAGTGTACTTCATTTTTAAATCATTAATTCAGTATTTTGGTGGTCCGCTTGACCAATTAATACGAGACAATTAATTAAGATTTTTCGTTGAGATGAAGAGAGAGCAGCGGCGTATCTAGCCGAAGGTCGTGGGTTCGAATCCCTCTCGTGCCATTAACTTTTTTTCATCTCAACTAAAAACCTTAATTAATTGTCTATTAAATTAAATTGTTCATAAAAATAGTTTTCTTAGTAGTTGAACGTTGAAAAATAGAAGGGCTTAACTAAGAGATCACCGTGATTAATGTACGGATTATAAAACGCCCCTGGGGTACACTCAGTCTTAGCCTTTTCCCTCCTTTCTTTAATTGTAGCCGTGAGTTTGCCAGTCGTTGTGTGGGTTGTTTTAGCATAAGTTTACTTTGTCTTGCGTCACTAGAGTTTGTCGACTTCTTTTTTAGATTTATTCTGAGATGGATGAATCTGTAAAGGACTTGTAGATCCTCCACTGGCCACGGTGTCTGCTTTTTTGTTACTCAAAATACCCTTGTATCTTGGTACACAAGATATTATTAGGATGTTGTTTTTACTCAGGTTTTGGTGATTTTAGATGTATTCATTGACAAATTGTGATGGGCTTTTACTTGCTTATGCTTTAATATCTGCTTGTTCATCCATTCTTATGCGGATTTTTTTGTCAGTGTAACTTCATTTAAGATTCTTCAAGGCACAAGCATTAATGGCATGTATTTCAGCTTGAACGACCGAGGTGTATTTTTTAATTGAATAGAACATTCAGAACTTTGTTTATTATGAAATAAAAAAAAATTCGTAATTTTATTTTTAAGAAAAAGTATCCAGATTTTTAGAAATGTATAAATATTTAACGTGGTACAAGTGCGGGCGTTCATGATGTTATTACATAACAATTGCGAACATCGAAAAACAATATTTAATCGATCGACAAAGTTTCAAAGAAATGATAACTTTTATTAATTAAGCCCTCGTTTGTTTTGTTATCTCGCTGACTCCTTGAAGCAGTACAATATTAACTGATCCTGGCAGCTTCTTTAAAAGGAAATTGAAAGTCTTCATAAGCCTAATTTCCCACACCTTGTGATGAACCGCGAAGAAATGTAATCAGCCGATGGGCAAACGCAATTAGTAAAGTTTTCGTCGTAGGAGAGTTTGCAGGCGGCTATCAGTGGGTTGGGGCGAGTTAGTTGGAGAGCGGCTGCATTCATATTGATAACATCATTAATATCATGACTCACCGGAGGCAGGCGGGTAATACCTCATAAACATCAAAGATTCATTGGGTTAACACGGTCGCGGAATAGGTTCTTTCTATTGGGTTGTCCGGAAAATAATGCAGGATTTTGGTATTAAACAAAAAAAAAGAAACTAGTTACTTTAAAGCAATGTTCTTTAATCAAAATAATTTCTCAATACATTTCTCCCAACGTGTTGGTAACTTATTAATTCCGTCTGAGTAGAATTCAGAATTTTTAGAATTGATAAAGTCAATAAATGCATTTTCCAGTTCCGTTTGATTTTTGAATATTATGTGTTGTAAGTAGTGGTCCAGGTGTCTAAAAAAATGGTAGTCAGTAGGCGAGAGGTCCGGAGAGTAGGGTGGGTGAGGCAAAGTTTCATAGCCAAGCTCCAATAATTTTTGTGACGTTACACGTGACACATGTGGTCGAGCGTTGTCATGCAACAAAATGGGCCCTTTCCGATTGACCAAAGAGGGCTTCATTACTGCCAATTTCTGATGCATGGTATTAATTTGGTTACAGTATGATTCAGCATTGATGGTTTCGCCAGGATTTAAGAAGCTGTAGTGTATTAAACCAAATGAAGCCCACCATACCGTAACCATTACCTTTTTTTGATGAGTTGGGGGCTTTGGAGCTTCTCCTTTGTCGAGCCACTGTCCAGAACGTCTAGTGTTATCGTAGAGAATCCACTTTTCGTCACATGTAACAATTCTGGCCAGAAATGGGTCATTTTTGTTTCGACAAAGAAGTGATGCACAAACATCAAAGCGCTGATTTTTTGGCGATCGTTTAATGAGTGTGGAACCCAATTTTCGAGTTTTTTCACTTTTCCAATCGCCTTGAGGTGGTCAGCGACGGTCGTTTTACTGACTTTGAGTTGCTCTGCAAGTTCTCGAACAGTTGTTTTGGGGTTTTCTTCCACCACTGATCGCAGAACATCATCATTAAGAGAGGAAGGCCTTCCACGACCTTCTTCATCTTCAAGGCTGAAATCTCCCTCCCGAAATTTTTTAAACCACCTTTGCACAGTGCACTCATTAACACAACCCTCGCCCCAGACTTGGTTAATGTTTCTAGCCGTTTGGGCTCCGCTTCGGCCGAGTTTAAACTCGTAAAAGAAAATCGTACGAAATTCTCGCTTTGACATTATAAGGATGACTGAATTATTTCCAAGTAGCGGAATGCTACAGAGGTAAACAAACAATATCATTTGGAAGAGGATTAATAAGTGTTGACATTCATACAAATGAGTAATCCTGTAAACGTAAACAGAATATTTTATATAGATTTTTTTTAATGAAAACTTAAAATCCTGCATTATTTTCCGGACAACCCAATAATTGGAGAATGTTTTTCAGGCTCTAATGGTTTAAAAAATTCACACCTCCCCGTTCCTTCAGAGAAATACCAAGAAAGCCATTTCAAGATGATTGCTCAATAAGTGAGTGAGAGCCAATTTTAAATCATAAATAATTCGAGCCACCCTTGGTTATGGGAGCTGTCATTGAGAAATTGCTTTCAATTTTCAGTATTGACCCTAATTCACCACGCAATCCTCAAAACAATCATACCTTTACCAATATTAATATTATTTGCTTACAAGCAAACCTTTCAAGTGACAGCGCCTAATCCCCATGTAAGGAAATAAATGCATGGGAACCTAAGGAATCCTATAATTAGAGGTTCTTTATTAATCCTTATTTATGTGCACGACATGCCTTCGTCAACACATACCACCCTAGGCACTTTCTATATGTGATGATCATACCATTTTGTTAGCAAACCATTATGGAACCACAACATTCAGTGATCTACGGGAGCATTTAAAAAATAACTGAGGAAAAAATGGCAGAACATGACCACCATGATAATCATGCACTATCACCTTCAGTATAAAAAACTCTATTTTGCAAACCTCATCGTTTTAAATATCAAGTTTATTAATTAAGGTTTTTAGTTGAGATGAAAAAAAGTTAATGGCACGAGAGAGATTCGAACCCACGACCTTCGGCTAGATACGCCGCTACTCTCTCTTCATCTCAACTAAAAACCTTAATTAATTGTAATGTATTAATTGGTCAAGCGGACCACGAAAGTAGTGAATTAATGATTTAAAAATGAAGTACACTTCACTAAAGCTCTCCTTCATCATTGCAATTGTCGTCGAGAATCCAAACCGATTACACGACATTTGAAAAATGGCAAAAGGAGGGAAAACTCATAAGGTTGGGTTGAGATGGGGAGTTGATGTCCGAGTGGATCGAGGTCACGATAGCTCAGGTGGTAGAGCAGCGGCGTATCTAGCCGAACGTCGTGGGTTCGAATCCTTCTCGTGCCATTAACTTTTTTTATCTCAACTAAAAACCTTAATTAATTATCATGTATTATGTATTGGTCAAGCGGACCACGAAAGTAGTGAATCAACTTTATTTTAAGACTAAATGTTAAGTTCAGTCTTAAACCTAGTAGCTTGATTTAAGACAAATTTCCTTTTAAAAGAGTAAAGATTTTGAGTGTTGATGAGTAATAGTACAATATTTTGAGAGGAAATGGGAAAATTTATTCGGTAAGATGATGGAAAAATTAACTTGTCAGACTGACTAGCAGAATAAGGAGCTATAACAAATGATTATAGCTATAATTACAGCATAATTTTGATGTACATAATGTTATCTTTTCGGAAAAAATAATAGGTTATAAAAACTAGTATGTTCAAGGTAGAATGAAAACTGACGTCAATAAGAACTCCATAAAATCATTTCTTTTTACCTATTGAATTGTGCGATATGTCTAGTTACTGGTATGGAGAATTTGGATCCCTATAGATAAAACACCATTTAATCCACAGAAATTACAAATGTTGGAGTGAGTGTAGTTCAATTTTTTTTAAACGATAATTCCTATTTACAGTAAGTTGTTTTCAACGAACCAGATTTCGAGCTTATAGCTCATCATCAGGTTAAAGGAGTTCTACAACCGCGTCTCTCGACATGAATTGTAAGACTGCAATCGGCAGGCTAAAGATCTTGCAATCCATGCCGAGAGACGTGATTGTGAACTCCTTTAATCTGATGATGAGCTATAAGCTTGAAATCCGGATTGTTGAAAAAAACTCACTGTGAGTAGGAACTACCTTCTTAAATAGAACATTTGATCCATCCTCAAAAAAGGAGGCTTTTGTACCTTGTACCTGCTATTTAGATTCTACTTCTGCTAACAAGTTGCGAAATGCTTACACAAATACAACAAAAAACAAGCACTTTGTCTTATAATTTATGGCAAACTGTTCTATGTAAGGATATCAATTTTTTTTCAACATTAGGCACCCACTTCGTTATTTTTTCTTTTTTAATTTAATTTTATTTATTCCTACTGTATAAAATAAATTTACGTTGAATTAATAGTATAGTTAAACATAAATCCGACAGATCGGCAAGTCCAGGAAGACTTAAGGAGCGTAAAGAGAAACGAACCAGTACTGAAACGTTCCTTTATTTAGTTGAAAGGCTTAAGATACAGGACATGAGGACATCGTCGTACTAGACGGCGCGGAATATTATAAGATAGGGACGTGAATAATAATGAAGAAGGGTGGAGGGATATTTTAAAGTTCAAATTTAGGAGGCGTGTTTGTACAAGCACTTTCACAAATGGATTTTATGATATTTATGGATCATTTGAATTTTGTAGACGGTTATTATGTTGTTTTTAGTATTGATTTAGGTCTTACTAGGTGTCTCAATAATCTGCAATTTTTGTTAAGTTCTTAACGAATTAATCACGTATATGGGTTCCCACATCTCATTAAAGCACAAGGTATTTGGTTGGATGGTGGTATTACCTCGTTTTTAGGACAAAAAAGTCGATTGTGGGTCCCAGCGGTCCTTTGTGACCGTAGAATGCGCGAAAGGTTGTCACTTCCCACTCGACGTTATCCGCACAAGTTGGTCGGGATGGGAGATAGGTCAATATCTGGGGGAGACTATTCCATGTTGTGCACTTTGATCCAAAATACACAAGATTCTACGAGATTGCAAACTTCCGCAAACATAATTGATCAAATCAGAGACCACATACCCTCCTGTCGATTACCTGGTGTCATGCGACAGAGACTTAGTGGATACAGCTTGGCTAATCCAAACTTTGGAGAACCTGGACCTGTCGATTTTTTACTTGGTGCCGATTTATTTGGCGATATATAGACGGAATCCTTTTTCAATCTCTCAAACGGCTTCCCGACGGTTCTGGAAACAATTTTCGGCATCGTTTTGAAAGGAAAAATAACAGAATTACCTTCGCTTAAAACTCACACGTTCTTCGTTCCCAAGGCCCTAGTCTCGAATCTCAAAATTTAAGAGGTCGCTCAAAATTTTCGAATATCGAATAAGTACCCTCCATTCCCCAAATTGATCCTGATGACATCGAGGGTAAGAATCTCTTTACTCGAAGCCATTGGAGGAACGAAATTGAGCGCTACATTATGAAGTTACCCTTCAAACAGGAACCAGTCCTACTAGGTGAGTGAAAACAAGGGGCGCTTCATCGCTTTTCAAAATTGGAACAACGTATAGTGAAATATCCCCAACTTCTGGAAGAGTTAACTAGAAATACATTGAACTCACCATCATTGAGAACCCTGAACTCTTTCGTGGATACCCCGGATGTTTTTAGGGTGGGCGGTCGTTTGTCAAAAGCTCCGATTTCATATGAAAGGAAACATCCCATAATTCTATCTCATCAATCCAAATTTCAAACAACTTTGTTGTTTATGTCACTGGTGGGCAGTTCTGAGGTTTGAACGTAAATCACTGAGTGTACCAGACGGTATTGAGGTTCAGATGTCGTTGGATTGCTTCCGTGTGGTGACTGAGTGTGTTGATGGATTGCTGTGTTGTCCTCATAGGTTGTGTGTTTTCGTGTGTTGGTATGTCTGCAGTTAGATTGTGTAAAGGATTGGGCGGATAGCTCCTTATGAAACGCCAGGTTTTATTGGCGTGATGGGTGAAAAATCAGTGCCAGGAAGGACTTCATTATGAGATGGTAGATAAAAGAGAGTAAAAGATTTAAGTCGTTAAGGAGGCCAGGCTAGACACTTGGTCTTGTGCCTCCGTTTTTTCCAGAAATACGGTTGAGCAATATTGTTTGTTTTCTATAGCCAAGGATAGCGTCTTCGACTACTCTGAACCTGACGAGTAGAATGGAAAGATTGATGAGTAGGAATTAAATTTTCAAAGTCAAATACTGGAATTAGACTTTTAAGATTTAATGATTTTGGGTCAAATAAGAAGGAGACTACATATTATTATTAGTATATTACAATTAAAAGTTAAAACATTTAAAATGTTTTTAATGATACATTTATAAAGAACATTGTACTCACTTGTTTTTTTAACACTTTACAGATTTAATTCATCTATCTCAATATACTAAAAACCAGTAGTTTTTCCATTGAATACACATTTTTATCTA
The DNA here is from genome assembly GCF_000648675.2 of Cimex lectularius. NCBI lineage: Eukaryota > Metazoa > Arthropoda > Insecta > Hemiptera > Cimicidae > Cimex > Cimex lectularius. The sequence continues at coordinate 1,748,732 of NW_019392674.1, read as the reverse complement.
CTTATTGTCTAGAACCTAGCATTTATTTTGAACAATTGTTGATAAGATTCAAGGAATAATATTTAATAAGTTGTACATTTATTTTTTTATTTCAAAGAGGTGTAAATAACTTTCCCTTTTAAGCTAGTTTAAAGTCCCATTGCGTTTTTTTAGAAACAAATTAATTTCATTGTGTTATTAGTAATATTTCATTGTGTAATTAGTAATTATTGCTAGTTACTCATTTACCTTGTTGTAAACGCGATTTTTTATATTAAAAATAATCAAAACATAAAAATGTAAAGATAGATGTCTTTCAGCAACCATCAATCATTTCCTACGATACAAATCATTGTTAAAAGACGGTTATTGGCAAAATAAAAAGTAAAAAGGGTTGGAAGGAACAAAGTTTTGAATACACATTAAAAAAATATTATTATTCATATAAAAACTCTACAAATCACTTTTATCGACTTTAATAGTGTACTGGCTTTATTGAAGGAATGAAAAATGCGATTAAGCCGAATGTATTTTATGGCAAACATTTCCCACAAGTGGTAATAACGAGCGAGCGAAAATCCTTTTCACTGGACTTCTCTAAATCCTCCCCAAAGGGAAAATTGATTGAAAAAGATTAATCGGAAAGAAATGGATAAAAATAAACGCAGTCCAGTGGAAAGTGATGTCAGACAATTTTTTTTCCCTTCCGGTGACCCCGGGTCCAGTGTACAAGGCTTTGAAGTGACATGAAAGACCAAGGCGACATCTGCCCTGGGTAATGACTGCCCTTTGAGGGAACCAGAGCACTCCCAATTTAGTTTACCCACCAAAGGATATTACCCTCGCCTCCACATTTCATTTCACGTAATAAAAACTCTCTTATAGGATCTGCCGAAAATCTGTTGAGTTTTACCAAAAATATTTTTTACCCACCTTGAATAGGTGAATTGAATACTCCCCATAAACGTGAGGTATCGCTCCATTGTTTTGTTATACTTAATGTAGTCATCTAGGAAGAGATAAAATTCCTAAGTAAGTAGTAAAGGTTATTGAAATGGCAAAATATACAGGACAAATTTTTACCTAAGAAAACACAGACTAAGCTTTTTTCTTTTGTATCCTTCTCATAATAACACTTATTACAAACAATTAATTAAGGTTTTTAGTTGAGATAAAAAAGTCAATGGTTCGAGCGGGATTCGAACCCACGATCTTCGGCTACGCCCCTGCTCTACCACTTGAGCAATCGTGACCTCGATCCACTCGGACACCAACTTCCCATCTCAACCCCACCTTTTGAATTTTCTCTCCTTTTCTGAAAAATGGCAAAAAGGAGGGAAAATTCAAAAGGTGGGGTTGAGATGGGAAGTTTGTGTCCGAGTGGATTGAGGTCACGATTGCTCAAGTGGTAGAGCAGCGGCGTATCTAGCCGAAGATCGTGGGTTCGAATCCCGCTCGTGCCATTGACTTTTTTATCTCTACTAAAAACCTTAATTAATTTTAATATATTAATTGGTCAAACGGACCACGAAATTAGTGAATTTAATTATTTAAAATGAGGTATACTTCACTAAAGCTCTCCGTGGCCATTTCATTTGTCGTCGAGAATCCAATCCGATTACACGACATTTGAAAAATGGCAAAAAGGAGGGAAAACTCATAAGGTGGGGTTGAGATGGGAAGTTGGTGTCCGGGTGGATCAAGGTCACGTTTGCTCAAGTGTTAGAGCAGCGGCGTATCTAGCCGAAGATCGTGGGTTCGAATCCCGCTCGTGACATTGACTTTTTTATCTCAACTAAAAACCTTAATTAATTGTAATATATTAATTGATCAAACGGACCACGAAATTAGTGAACTTATTACAAACGTTTATATAACAGTTAATATCACCTAGTCACAACATTGACACCATGGCCAACATTGAACTCGGAAGACACTTGTAACAACACAGCTTATGCTGTCCCTCAGAATGAGGCATTTCGGAGCGAGGAGGTCTCGAAGCCATCATCCCTTAGGACTGCATATTTAGGGAAAAAGTTGTGAGCAGTAGAGTTAGGATGAAGCGAGAGGGTGTAGAACCTTTGGGGATAAATGATGTGGGAAGTTGTTAACCTATTTGTAGATAGCGAGTACTGACGTAGTAAGGACCTTTGGCATTTCGTCTGAGGTATTTTGATTGGGTGGTTTCCCTAGTTATGAGTCGGTTCGAAATGAGTAGACGTATAGTATAGTACAGGGTTTTTTTAAATAATTTGTAGTAAATTACAACTATTTCAAGTACGGATGAAGTAACAGTGAGCAAGGTAATATATGCAAAATTAAAACAAGAGTGGAGAAAATACCCATTGGTATTATTCCAATGTTATTATAATATTGTCTATTTCATTAATACGTGTGTCATTATCACTGTCACTGTCATAACCATCACTTCCTAGGACATCTCGCGGTCTCTTCAGTCGGCGGAGACAGTGTGAGGGGATTCGTCGGGATGCGGGGTTCTGGTGTGCTGGTTTACGTTAGTTAGGAGGTTTTTATGAAATTTACAATAACGGGAACGGATTTCATCTTGAACGAAAGGTATACGTGTAAGCGTGTCTCTTCTGTTTTGGGCCCAACCCTGAATTCGGAGAATCGAAAACAAGTTCCCAGGGGTTTTCTTATGATCGGACCTGACTACATTAATTTAATTTAATGATCAGGCAACTTTTTTTGATATACAAAATTCCAATATTCAATTTAAACCAAAATAAATACGAGACCAAAATATTAATTCAATTTAAATCTTTTATTAAATTTATTTTCAAAAAAGATTACAATTTCTTTTATTAATTATTATTTTTAATTTAAAGAATCTTTTATTCTATAATAAAACCTATTTCAAAATCTCGTTTTATAAAGAAAAGTAAAAGTAAAGGAAATTGGTATTATTGTTATTATTATTAATTTTTGACCACCAATTAGAAAATACAATTAATATTTTAACATAACTTTTAAAATCAAATGTTATCTCTTTTAGTTTTCTTTATAAAAATATATTTTTTGTTACAACCCTTTTTTAAATTAAAATACAATTATTATTTTTACCGCGGACCGCGGTAGCCGAGTGGTTCGCATGAGAGACTCTCACGCCGCGGTCGTGGGTTCGATTCCCACCGTTGCCCCTGGCCCTTTTTTCACAATAACCCCCCCCCAAATTTGAACACACATATACGAATTGTCACATGGCTAATATGCATAGTTCATAACGCAAAAAAAAATTATTATTTTTAGTTTTTGACGTCAAAATATTTTTTTTTTTAATTTACTCACTTCAATTGTGTGCACACCAAATTTTCTTAATTACAAATAAACAGCTCTTAACCCTAGGAGGACTGAAAGGGAATTGTTTTTTTGACTGAAAAAAATAGCCATTTTTTAGCCCCTACTCCTTTCACTGTCAGATGTGTGTGGAGGGGCATGGCGATACATTCAAATCGAAACGTGACTATGGAAATCTGTATATGTAGTTAGGTTCGGTAAATAAAATGAAGCATCTAGTATTTTTCGCAGTATTAAAGACTGTGCAGTTTGAATGCGATGGATGTTGGAATGTTTGACTGAACCCCACACTTCCTGTTCGTAAGTCCATATCGGCTTAACTAAGGTGTTGTAGCCTTTTATTTTTAAGAGGTAAATTAGAACGTTTGTCAAGAAATAGCGCAAGAACTCTATATCGTGTCATAACCTCCTGACGTTTCAGTCTTGTGTGAGGATTTCATGTCAGACGTTTGCCCATGTACAGTCCGAGGTAATGCACCTTGTCCGCAGTTTGGAGGGGAATATTATTTAAGAAAACAGGGCCGGATCTTTTTACGGAGAGTGAAGGTAATGTGGGTCGATTTGTCTGTGTTAAATTTTATCCTTCTTTTTACACCAAGACTCTAGTACAATAGTATGAGGTGTTGTTGGAGGTTTCGAGTGGAAATGACAAGGTCGGAGTTATTAGAGAGAATTGGTGTATCGTCTGCAAATGTGAATGTGCTGGTTTCGGGATGAAATGGCATGCCAGCTGTGACCACCTGGTATAGTGTAGGGGCAAGAACGCTACCCTGAAGAACACCAGCATGGATACGAAAATATGCAAAAAGGGAATGGCCTTCGATGACTTGGAAGAATCGGTCAGTGTGGTAACTGCGCAGTACGAGATAGTAGGTGGATGGAAGGATGCCCTTGAGCATGAACATCAGGCCCGGGTTCCAAGCTCGATCGAAAGCTTGGCTTACGTCAAGAAAGGCCCCAGAACAGTACTGTCCCATCTCAAAGGAAGAAGGAGGGAAAAAATGTCTACCACGCGTACAAAGTACAAACTTGTACTTTGTAACTTGTACAAAGTAAGTTCGATTTTTGCGTTCAAAACTGATTTCGTTCATAATAGCACATGCATTTAAACCAGTCATATGTAAAGTTCTGTCTTTTAAGTTTCTTATACCGAAGTAATAGGATTTTAAAGACCTTTTATAGTCTCAAAACCTGCGTATTGGGAAAACGAGATCAAAATGCACGTTTGGGTTCTTCGTTTGGGTCCGTCTACACTCGCAAATTTTTAAAGTTGTTTAAAAACTTTTTGGCCTTGCGCCATCTTCAGTGAGGAAATGTCTGTCAAGTTGTATGGCTTTATATGTCATTGGATACGTCGGTTGTCACTACGGGTAGGGACGTGGTCATGTCGATTTTTAATAAATATTTGAACCTCATGTTTTTTATTATTTTCACATCTACCACGAAGGACTAATTAAAAATTTATACGACTCGATTTGTAATGATTAACAGTGACTTTATATAGGGTAAATCTTCAATTTCTTTTACATCTTTAACCTTTTCACGCCTTTAGCCAAATTTACAGCAATTTGTTTGATCTATTATTAAAAGCTGGGTCTGGTCATAATGATGAAATCTTAAATAAAAGTTTTGTTTCTTTATTATTCCCTACTTTGTACCCTGAAATAGGGCAAAGTCACGCGAATACAAATTCCTTTTGTTTAAATTACCTCTATCTAAATAAATGGATTCAAAGCTTATTTGTAGACGGGACGAAATTAAAACGCTAATCTTTCATTGTTGAAGCTAAAAAACTTTTGAAAGCAAAAATTAAGTATCATTATTTATAAACTTTTGTTGAGCGCTCGACGGATTTAACCGTTTCGAATAATCGACAAAAGTGCGATTGAAGCTTAAAAGTATTTACCGGGAAAACTCCGATTATCCGAGGGGGAATTAACAATGAATTAATGAACATAATTCCACTTCTCAGCATTTTCAAATGGCCATCTGAACAAATAGCAAGCCCGGAGACGTAAAAGCCGTAAGTACGTTTAACCTGATTAAATATCGCTTTGCGATTCCACGTTTAACTATTTGTTTTAGATATGTTAATTTCGAAAACTTTAACTACTTACTAATTACGTTTATTTTACAATTTAGCGACTAATATAACTATAATGATGTTGCAGTAGAGATAAGTTTTAGTATGCGAGACGGTGAACTTCGTCATTTGAAAGAAAAAAAAATAGTTCCTCACTGAAGAGGAGCAATGCCGAAACGCGTTTGAATAAATCAAACAAAAGACCCGAAAGCGAAGACAGTCCCAGTAAGTGGCCCTGTGCCGGTTCAACATAACATGTTTATTATTTAGAGCTTAAAAAATCAACTGAAATAATTTAACCTCGTTTTTAATTATTTTCTAACGGGAAATATTAACTCGAGTAATGGAAAGTATTGCTATAGTAAAAAGCTCAAAAGGGTTAATAATTTTTTACGTCCATGCAAAGAGGTGACCTTTAAAATGAAAAGCTTTAAAATGAAACCCTTTAAAAACAGACTTCCCACGGATTTCTGGACATTCACTTTATGGCAAGCTTAAAAGTTAACAAGTCTTTGAGAGAACGACCGACACAAAAAGTCCTCCAAATCATTTATTAAACATTTTTTTCTGCTATCGCTATGATTAATACTTAAGAGACCAATTTGTCTTATAACAGCCATTTAACAACTTATAATAAACACGTATCACGTACTTTCACCTTTCTTTTTCATATCAACAAACTATTTCACACCATTCACACACAATTTCTCCTTTTTTTTCTATTATCTTTCTCCCTCTCTACTAATTCTATATGGGATCTTTTTCTTCTTCTTTATACCTTTCTTCTACTATCTCTATTCTCCTATTCTCTCTTTATCTTTTTTTATATCTCTTCTCTATCCTCTGTCTCTCTCTCTCTCTCTCTCTCTCTCTCTCTCTCTCATCCTCTCTCTCTATCTCTCACTCTCTCTCTCTCTCTCTCTCTCTCTCTTTCTGGCTTTGCCTCCCCATTTCTCTCTTTATCTCTTCATTCTCTCTCTTTCCTTCTCCCTAGCTCTCCTCTCTCATTCTTTTTCTATGTTTGTACTTATTTGTGTCAAAGTCTACTTATCTTAATATATTCCAAAAGAAAAAAAACCAGACACTCGAATATTGTTTATAATTTCAAACTGTATGCCTGTTTATCGTCCTTGCTTTAATTTAAACCAAATTTATGAGTTTCATTAAAATTTATTTAATCACGACGATTTGAGACAAAATTCACCAGAACACTGTAAAATCATTTAGCGGTAGAAAAAACTGTTCGTTAAATTTTAATCTATCACTAAACGATTTTACAGTGTTCTGGTGAACTTACTTTTAAATCACATTAATGAAAGATTTTTCATGAAAACTCATGAATTTGTAATTTTGTTTAATTTGCTTTACATTACAATACATTTCTTGTGATTAATAAAACGATAAAAAAATAAGTGCATATAGTAAGAAATAAACAAAAAAATCCTATTGTCTGAGTTTTTGTCTTTGTATGTACACATGCATTAAAAACTTAGTTATATTCATCCCCATACTAATTATTATCCATTGTTAACTACCTGTTTAACCGTTTGTATATTTCCTTCTCCCTCGATCATAATAATTGATATTTATTATCTGTCAAACTAACTACAAACCAATTTGTGTATTCATATGCCTATTTATAAATAACTGTAAAATTGTTCTACCTATCTTTCCATCGTTCAATATACTTCCTAGGAGACCATTATTAAGGGTGCAGGTGTCTGATAAATCTGTATTTTATTTACTTATCAATTTGTACATTTAGGATACCATTTAAAGTCGCTCTGTAATTATAATTAGGTAGATAGATATCTACTCTACAGTACTATCAACTCCATCATTCACCTTTACTCATTTTTCTCTAGTATTTTTACAAATAATCACTTTAACTGTCACTTCATATGCAACCCATGTATAATGTAAAGTCACGTGAGAAGACGAGGGATACTATTAAATTTAATTATCTTAATTTGTTTAGCTGTTAATGAGCCATGTATGTCGTGTAACGTGACATAGTTAGTTCGTTAAATCTTTTTTTACAACTTCAATAGCACTGGTAGAACAGAACTACTGTTTTCGAACTAAAAATATTTAGATATGGAAATTCTTGACAAAGAACAGATTTTTTCTTTATTGAAAGTTATTCGAATTCGTTTACATTTGATTTGTTTGCATGAAAGGTTTTCATATATTTTTTGCTGAATATACTTTTTTCTATCTTTTGCAATGAATTTATTATGTACTAGTGCTGTTGTCGTGTTCAAATATTTAAAAACTTAATTGTTTAAAAAATCATATTAACAATTTCCCCCATATTCGGCCTACCCTGAGATAATCCGAAAATAAATATTTGTACCCGGTGCCAATTTCAGGAGGGTTCCACCCCTCCAAAAGTGGAATAAACTGCGAGCACAGTTGAGGGGTGATAAACGGTTTGTTTGTCTGGGCGACGCAGGATAGATTATTTCCGAGTGGACAGGATAGCCCTCAGCTCGGCTCCGTCCCCAGGGCTTATCTGGCCCTTATCTGATACACTCGGCTAGACAAATTCTTACATGATAATAAAAGACAATGCTGGACGTTTTCTGCTGTTGTTATAAAATAAGGATACTTCCGGTATCTTTGCATGGTCCAAAAGATGGACAAACATGTAACCACATCGATGATACATTTGTTAGAACTATATTTGACAATCTTAGTTAAATCAAACATTCACAATTTAATTATATTGCGAAAACATAATATTCATGATATTGTAAATAGCCATTGTGTAAAATAATTCATTATTAATTAAATGTGTAATGAATTCATTATATTTGCTAGACTACAGACCAAATTACTTCTTTCAATTAATAATTCCTTTTACGTAAGGTTTTAGTTGAAATGAAAAAAATTAGTGTCACTAGCGGGATTCGAACACGCGACCTTCGGCTCAATACGCCGTTGCTCTAACCACTTGAGCTATCGTGACCTCAATCCACTCGAATACCAACTCCCATCTCAACCTAAACGTAAAAAGATTAATTAATTTAAAGAAATAATTTGGTCAATAGAACACTAAATATTATGAGTTTAAGCTGTAAAATGAAGTAAAACTTCACTAACAGCTCTCCCTGGCCACTTCGTATGGCGCCGAGAATCGAATCCTGATTACAAGATATTTGAAAAATGTCAAAAAAGGGAAAATTCGAAAGGTAGGTATAGATGGGAAGTTAGGGTCCGAGTGGATCGAAGTCACGATAGCTCAAGTGGTTAGAGCAGTGGCGTATTGAGTCGAAGGTCGAGGATTCGAATCCCGCTCGTGACACTAACTTTTTCATTTCAATCAAAATCTTACGTAAAAAGATTAATTACTTGAAATATGTAATAGAGTTGAGTAGCTGATGCATATAAGTTGAAAGAGCAATTTTAAAACGATAAAGTTTATAGATTTTCATGTTAGTAAATTACAGTTTAATAAAATTAGTCATAAAATTCTCTAAACTATGAAACAAAGAAACTACTAATCATTACATATTTTTAAAATGTAATTCTATTTAACAGCTAAATATAAAATTTAGAATTTTTAAATATGATAAAAATATTAGAGCATAATTTAAAGAAAGTTGAAGTAGGGGGAAAAACAATATAATTTTAGGCAAGAAAGAAGGAAAGATGGGAACATTGCACATAATGATTTCTTTAATAAAATATGTCCTTTAAAAGTCTTAAAATGTTTATAATTAAAATGTCGTAGAGTGTGCAGATGTAGTTCACCAGAGGCTACTACTATCGGGTTAATCTTTTCTAAAAGTGAGATAAGCATAACTGTAAAATTAGCCGCCCATTAGTCGAGTAGATTGGAGGAAAATTGGGATAATGATCGCCCGATTACTGTAGACGTCTTTCCCCCTGATTGAGAAGTGACATAATCCCGCCGGGAGATCTCTCTTGTCTCTAAAGGACAAGATCCCAAATGGAAGGAGGCAAAACGGGGCTGCTTCAATTTCAATTATCTCTCATTACAGTAAAAATCGGTATTTTAACGAATTAGCTCCTCAGGGGATAATGGTAAACAATTAAGACAATAGGAAAGATATTTTTATCAATGAACACACTCAACCCTTAAGAGCAAAGTTGTTTTCTATCTACTAACCTTACTAACCTAACTGACTTAACAATAGGTCTGGTTACAAATCAAATATAAATGCAAGTACCAGCATCCCATCCTGGTAATCAATGTACATACCTAACCAGCTAATAACTTCCTAACTAAGCAAGCAACATACCATTTTATCCACCTAGCTACTTATAATTTGTTATACTGAATCACCGGCATCTTGTAAACTCTGAGGAATAAGTGGCAATACGACTTATCTTTTCAAACATTTGAAAACCAAACACCCGTGGATCAATTTTCTCAAAATTCGATAACGATAAAATTGAAATATAAATTATGTTGAAATGTGTTGGCAGCTTTTCCTTGTTCTTACCTACGTACCCACTGTATGAAAAAATACTTAAAACTGAAAAAACTGCAATTTCTTGATTAGTTTAACGCATGAGCGTATTTTAACAAAAGTCCACAATAGTAAGTTGATCATTTATGAATAAACGAAAAACTCCTCATATGAGTAAGTACTCGTTAGTTTCTGTCAATACTTTTCTTCAAAATCTTCTTCGATTTCTTTCAATACCTTTCAATATCGTATCGAATATTTTTTGGTATCTCACGTCACTAGAAACGCCAACTGCCTCTGCGATATCCACTTGCCAGTGACCTCGATGACGCATTCTTACAATAATATTGCGAAATTCTAGTTCAAATGATATCTTTCTATGGTTAAATAGAATACATCATGATTAAATAACAGAAAAGACGAGAAAAGGTGTTTGTTTACAAAATGAGTAACGTACGTAAGTTATATGCGCGAAAGCAAAGAAAAAGAAGGAAAACATGCAGAGGGTCAAACGTTGACCTCAGCTATTTGTCGGCCCATAAACTTCCCACTTTATTATTATTTTCACTAGTTTTCGTTGTCCGATTGCCCAATTAATATCATTCAATTTATTAAGGTTTTTAGTTCAGATTCAAAAGTCAGTGGCACGAGCGAGTTTCGAACCCACGACCTTCAGCTTGATATCCACCAGTAGCGGCGTATCAAGCCGAAGGTCGTGGGTTCGAATCTCGCTCGTGACACTTACTTTTTTATCTCAATTAAAAACCTTAATTAATTGAATTATTATTACTGTACGTAAGTATACATTCTTATGTAAATCTGTTATTAAAAACGAGGATTAACGTTTGTTTGTGTTTAGTTTGTATTTTCTATTTTATCTTATCCAACTAACAAGAATATGTCGGTTGATTTAATTAAAATTAAAAGAATAAGAATAAATTACAAATATCTTTATTCATCTTCAGTTTATTTAGATTAAAGAGCAGCGATGCAATGTGAAAGCAAAATGAAGCTGTACATTCACACTCTCTCTCTCTCTCTCTCTCTCTCTCTCTCTCTCTCTCTCTCTCTCTCTCTCGCAAAAAGGTTTGTAAAAAATAAATGGGGATTTGATCTCCTTCGAACCTACAACTGACTACACAAGTCAAGTTTAGGACGCGGTTTAGAACATCCAGTAAAAGTTGTGGAGAGTTTGCCCCCGAGGCAAGCCGGGCAATGTAGCGTTCTAATCCGCCTGCTACAGCTCTCTCCAGGCTTAATCTGATTTATTTAAGTACTGTTGACTTTTCGCTCAAAAAATAGAAAACATTGGACTATTTCTTTTAGTTTTTCCCTTATTAGGGCGTTTCGTACATTTTAATCTTAAGTACGACAAAAACTGTCCTCCTGGATTGAGAGGTATTCTGGAGACATTATTCAAATATGGGATGTTGGCTTTTAAAGAAAGTTTTCTCTCTCTCTCTCTCTCTCTCTCCCTCTCTCTCTCTCTCTCTCCCTCTCCTTTTCCTTGTTTTAAGGTTGTCAACAGCACATATTATACACGTCTAATTTGTTACTTACCTTAACTTGTTGATTCTGTATCGATTCTGTATTATTAAATCGATTATCCGTGGTTTCATGTATCTCAGAATAAAATGACTTACTAGGTAAAAAAAAAATTCCGAAGTCGATGACGTTCATTTTCAATATTAACAAAATTGAACATTAACAAAGCAAAAATCTTGAACATTCAAAATGTCCTTCTTTTTTATGAATGGATGAGAAGGTAGAAATCATATTTTATGAGATACGGGGTCTTTATACAATAAAGTTGTGAACATTTGAAGTAAATGATAACTGAAGTATCTCCAAATATCGTTCAATATGTCGAACAACATCCTGACGTTTTGATATCTGTTCTCGGGACAAGCTATCTATACGTAATTTGGTCGTTACCGATCATCATCATTTCCTTCCTATCTGTGTTTATCCGTCAGGCGAGTTTCACATGGGAATTTATTTTGATTGCCGGGAAAGATCCAATATTGATGAAAATCTCCAAACCAGACAGACAGACCAACACAGCGAGAATAGGCAGACCAGGATGTTCGGTATAACCCAATTGCAAGTGGCTCGCAGACCAGTCAGAAAAATCGCACCATTTAATATTCCTATCTGTTGTCCAAAATGTTAAAAGCTAACTATTATATTTTTGAAAATTCGTATATGATTTAAAAAATAAAAAAATGTGTAATTCATTAAATTAATGCAATCTAACTGCTTCTGTTTCTGTTTGAATTTACTGTTTACAAACTTCGTTACAAACTGTTTCGTTAAAATGTTTAAATTTATGTGAAAACATGCAAAAATTAAGCAAGTAGAAATGGTTTGTTGCGTGTGATTTTGAATGAACAAAACAAAACAACAAATTTTGTTGAATGATTCATTTAGAAACGAAAAATACGTTGATTTTTGACTAAATGAATTAATTTCCCGTGTATGAGTCTAATTTTCTCCCATAAAACATATACCAACTAAGGTGGTATATGTTATGGTTGGCGCGGGGAAATAGCAATTTGAACACCAAAAACCTTTTAATTCCAAATACTTTCATTACGAAAGATATTCGTAAATCCTCCCATCCCAGTGCCAAAGGAAATCTGAAATAAAAAGAGAAGTGGGAAAACGGATTTTCTCGCTGCCGAAAATGGAAAACCGCCTAATTTCCTGGCCAGCGCAACCCGGTTTGCGTTCCGGAGGTTGGGTGAAATTAGAAAAGGCATAAATATCCCATTGTGACAGATCCAATTTTAGAACATCCCCCTCCCACTACTGACGCGGTGTTCTTATGTTTTATTCCGAGCACGATTCGTCACCCATTGCATGCGCAACATTAAAATGCATGTGACCCGAAAACGACTTAATTCATCTCAGCAGCATTAGACGTGATGTTTTTAAGCCCGATTTCTGCGGCGCTCTATGGCTTATTCATGGCGCTGCTCTTTCTGAATGTTTACACGCACTCGATTGGGAATTTTAAAAAGATACATATTTATGCTATCATGGAACGATGTTATACTCCAATAATTATGTTAGATCAATACAGAATTTGACTTGCACATCATAGATATAAAATATATAACCGGTACTAAGTTAAGTTTATTAGTTTCTAAGTATATAATATAAGTAGTAGAGAGTCTTTTACCGTTTGAAAGCTTATTAAATGTAAACTTTTCGTAAAGTTTGGCAATATCTAGAATTAAATCCTTAAATAAGGGCATACCAGATTGTACAAAAAATAAAAATTGGTGGTAGTCGAGCATTTATTAAGGTTCTTGTTTGAAAATTATTTCCGATGAAGATAGTTTATCACTCTGGTGAGGTAAGTTTCTTTGGAAAAACTAACAAAAAATCGTAAATTGTCAAGGAATGAAGAGAGGGATAGTATCTATGGGAGGAATTTGTTGCAAATACATATACATATCCTTCCACCCTTCCGATCTTCACTCGGCCATTCTCCATTCATCCATAGATCTCTCTCTCCATAGATCCAAAAAGACCTAAACTCCATCAACGAATGGGCCCATAAAAATTCCCTAGTCCTCAATCCGTCCAAATCCACCGCCATAATTATCGGGTCCAGGCAACTCCTCAATACCCTCCCCAACATCCCACCTCTCATGGTAAATAACCATCCCATCCCCTTCTGCTCTTCGGTTAAAAATCTAGGAGTAGTTTTTGACCAAAACCTTTCCTGGCATTCTCACATTTCCCGCCATTCCATTGCCTCCCTCAGCCTGTTTCGTCGGTCCTGGCTTGTCTTACCTTTCTCCACCCGCAAACTCCTTGTATCTTCCCTTATACTTCCCTTCTTCGATTATAGCTGTTTGGCATACGGTGGACTCTCGGAGGGGGAGAACGCGCGATTGAAGTATTATGAATTGTTGCGTAAGATTTGTGTACGTCATCCCACGGAGATCTAGGGTGGTCCCAACTTTCCTGGCTATTCCCCTCCTTCCGTGCACAGTACTTCCTAGGTTGCTTTCTTTTCCAGTCCATCCACACTCGTCGTCCTCCTTACATCATCCAATCCCTCCAATTCAAGTCCTCACATCTCACTCGTAAGACCCGCTCGTCCACAATGGACCTTATCCTTCCGCAATATACAGCCGATACCTTCGAAAGATCCTTCCTGATCCGAACCCCTAAACTCTGGAACTCCATTCCCCTTTCTATTCGTCACGCTGCCTTCTTTTCCTCCTTTAAATCCCACCTGTATAATCAGCTCCTCTCCCTCCAAGCAGAGACCTCACGTTAACATTTCTTATTTTTGTTTAATATTCTCGTAATTTTCTCTTCTGGCTTGCCTTACTGGTATACATTGTGCCAAGATTTCTATCTTTATTTTACTTTTAACTTCATAGAAGGAACTTCCTTTATTTATTTCATGTAAATTATTCTTAGGGGACACCAGTCCCAGAAAAAAGTTATTTTTGTTCTTCTTCTTCTTCTTCCAATAGGGTGTACTGTCACCCAAAAATAATTGGAATTATATCTGCAACACCCTTCATTTGTGAGAAAAAAGAAAATGGGAAAGAAAGAAGAGTAAAAGTCGAGGAAATGGCGAGAGACATTGAGATAAAAAGGGGAGAATATCTTCGGTCTGTAATGATCTACGTGCAAGATAACCTAATACAACCTTCCCGAGTTATTCTGAAAAATCCAGCACCAAATTGATTTTTTTAAATACAACTTTGGTTGGATTTTTTCAAACTGTTTATGTCAACAACTGAAAAAAAAACTATCAATCCTTTTGTTTAGAAAAATGGCAAAAAGAGGTCAAACGCGAAAGGTTGGAGATTGAGATGGGGAGTTGGAGTCCAAATGGATCTAAGTCATTTTAGAGGAGCGGCGTATTGAGCCGAAGGTCGTGGGTTCGAATCCCGCTCGTGACGCTTACTTTTTCATCTCGACCAAGTCCTTGCATAAAAAGAATAATTACTTGTAAAATATAGTTGCGTGAAATTTCATGACTTTAAATGTTTTAATTTTGATTTCAGGTGGCGACCGGAGCAGGCATCATGTCCCATTTTGTCAATTTGGACATAGTCGTCCCAGAGGCGTTTATAGTCGGGGCTACCGAATACCACGTCGTGTTGGGAGGAACGATTAACTTGGTTTGCGTCATTGAAAAGGTAAGATTTTTAATTGAAAAAAAAATCTATGATAAAGGTAAAATGTGTATCTTGACCTAAAATATATTTCCAAATATATATCGATCTACTTTTCTTTACAATTGACGTCATTAATTCACTATCCATCAGTCAAATTACCAAATTTAATCTAAATTCCTAAACCCATTCCTGGTGTTTTGTTATATACTTAAATGAGATTATATTGTAAATAACGAAAGCCCAGTGCGACGGAAGACGTTTTGTAATCATGCTAAGCCCAGCCCGGAGGGACCTTTTCCAAAATCCCGCCGCTATTAAAACATTCATTTAATATCCTTCCGCCCAAGTCAAAATAAATACTGCGAAAGTTAATTAACTCCATAACCCACGGCATTGCACAGGTTCTGCAAATAATAATTTGCACTTGACATTTCTGCATTTTTTATAGATATATTTTCCCAATCATAAGCTCATTTCTGTTGTATTGTGTTTCGTGCTCTTCTCATATCGGGTAGCATCACTACAAAAAGAGTCTGTGTGTCAACCACATTTGGCCTGTTCTGAGTAAGGTGAGAAAAAGCACGTCTTCTTCACCTCAAATCTTCTGGCAGTACCAATCGTTTCTTTGATGATGATGATGGCTATACTAGGAAGGGGGTTTTGTGCTCCACAGGCACTGCAGCCTTCTGGCTTATTGTACCTTCCTGGTTCCCTAGTTCAATGTAATCGACTCAGTCCTTTTTCTAAGAAGTATTAGGTCATTGACAGCTGCTGCTAAAATTTCATTCCCTAGGTTTTTTTCTATATGCTAGGATAAGTCTTCAGTGAGCCGTTGTTTCGCATTAGAAGATGATATGTGTTGCTGTTTCTTCCTCCTCATTACGTAATCTGCAAATGGGATCATCGTTATTTATAAAAATGTTATGTTTAAGATGTTATCTCAGATGCCAGTGACCGGTTAATAGTCCTATCACTCCTCTGAGACTGGCCCTCTCCAACTGCACCAGTGAGGGAGTTTACCAGTCTTGGGAGGGTTGTTTTAGCATAAGTTTACGCTATCTAGCGCCGCTAGAGTTTATCCACTTCCCCATTTGTTTTATTTGGATCCATCCTGTGATGTAAGATTCTGTATTTGTTTCTGTTTTCCTAAGTCTAGGTTCGAGGGCTGTATATGGCCTTGAAGTTCCTCTGTAGACCATGTGACGGCTTTCTTGTTACAAAAAATTCCTTTTTGTTTAGGCACCTAAGATATCATAGGCTGTAAAGCACTCGATCGGGTTTCTTCGTTTGTTTTGGAGCCGTATGTATACCATGTATCTGACGCACTCCTGAGTTCTTTCTCTCCTTTATAGTCTGTTGGGATTTTATTAGTATGTTGTAAAGAATTAAATCTCCATTGCTAACAGTGGGCGTCTGATTTTATTAAATATGGTTATGTCTCGAAATCGTTTTGTTCCCATCCAATTTGATTGTTTTTGAAGCCTAAATAAACTTTTCCTACCTTCCCCTTGTATGAATTTTTCCAGTGGAGGGAAGTTTAGCAGAGATTCTAGTACATTTGTTTGGGTTGTCCTCATTGACCCTGTTATACATTGGTTTGCTAATATTCGTATGCTGCCTAGTGTTTGGGTAACTACTTTCTGTTGAGTTTTGGTCCACCAGATTAAAGATCCATAGGTAATTTTGGGTCTTATTACTGCCCTGTATAGCCAATTAGCCATTTTCGTTTTTAATCCCCAAGATTTGCCTAGGGTTCTTTTTGAGGTCATTAGCGATATTTTACTTCTTATTATATTATGCTGCAAGTGAGGGTCCAGCTTAACTTTTATCAAAGATTCCTAGGTATTTACCCACATTTTTTAACTGCACCATTTCATTAGAGAAGCATAGTTCTTTGTTTCCTTACTATTACGGATTCTCTCAACAAAATGTAGATTCGGTTTTTAGCTGTAAACGAATTGTTTAATTGTTTTAATTAACAATTACATTTGACTAGCCTAGCCGTAATATAAATAAAACGTACCTGACATTAATATTTGCTAAATAAACAGAAAAATGTACTGCTAAACACAGGAGAGGCATGAGATAGATGAAATTCACCATTTATCTTCATAACTTTCTAATCAATCAAAAATCACTCCCTTGATAAAACAGCGGGCCTCTTTTCGGGCGACGTTTTCATTTGTGTCTCTTTACAATCCCATTTCTCCTGTTGACAGCTTCTTTTCTCATTACAACGAATTGTACAAATTCGACCCCGCCCCTCTAAGACCGTGGAAAGCTGTGCTATGAATCAAATAGTACCACCTTTATTAAAATGGCACCGCCTGACCGATCCGGGACGTTTTAGCGAAATAATAATTAAAAGCCTAGTATTATACCAATATTAAGAGTCAAAAGCTGTAGGGTAGATATTCTCTTCTTAGAGGTGTTTAATTAAAACCGGCCTAATTGCTAGCTATTCTTCACCAACGAGCGTTTAAAGGGCTTGAAATGACTTCTCAAAATCTTTTGTATATAAAATAATTATTTACAATTCACTATTAGAAACAACTAAAAATGAGAACAAAAATAAATACTAAGGATTGTCTAATCAAAACTATCGTTAGTCTCACACAGAGAATTATTGACCAGGGTTGATTAAAAATTAATGATTGGTTTCAGGTGTGTAGACCAAAATGAAATAGTCTTATCTTTTTTTTCCAAGCTTTCGGCTTTTTTAAGTCTTCTCCAGGGTTCTACGGAAGGATAAACATAATAATTTTAATGGAATAGGCTCACAGTAAAACAATATTTGCAATGAATTTACGGATAGTTAATTAAACTCCCGTTAGTCTGTCTTAAATTAAATGGAAACATTATATCCCTTTTTTATTTTTATGTTTTTTAGTACGGTTGTTAGAGATAATTTTGGTTGTATACTTGTATAATATGGTGGTATACTCGCTGGGTTGGTTTATGCTTTATATGAATTCTGACAGACACACTGAAGACGGTGAAATTAGGTCGACGTAAGGACGCCCGCACCTTGCGCCTGGCCTTATCATACTTTGTTTTAAAATGCAATTCTACTTATGAAAGAATTAATTAAATCCACTAGTTTCGTGGTCCGCTTGACCAATTAATATCTTACAATTAATTAAGGTTTTTAATTGAGATAAAAAAGTCAATGGCACGGGCGGGATTCGAACCCACGACCTTCGGCAAGATACGCTGCTGCTCTACCACTTGAGCTATCGTGACCTCGATCCACTCAGACACCAACTTCCCATCTCAACCCCACTTTTTTTTATTTTCCCTCCTTTTTGCCATTTTTCATTGCCATTATGAGAGAATGGTGCTCTTCTCACAAGTTAACAGTGAGGAAAACGTCCTAAACCCTAAGGATCAAGACGAGTTTCTTCCCCCTTCCGTCGGGCGGATCAGCCTGACCAGCTCAGCACGGTGAGAACCTCAAAGGACTAAAATTTTTGTCGGAATCTCCCGGCGTACTCCCGACGATTGTATGGGTCGATTCATCACCCCGAGTGAAGAGGCTCTTCAACCTAATTACTTCCGAACAGGCCGGCACTGCTTTTCGTTTTAAGAGGAATGCTTACCACCAGGAAGTAGTTCGGTAGAGGTTTCTGGTAAACAGCACTACCTGGACGAAAGCTTACAAGCTATGCAATACAATGCAATACATACAGCTAAATTCAATACAATGGACACTAGTAAAAATTTGTATTATATAATTTCTATGTAGGGACAGCAAAATGAAAGAACAGTTGTTTGTGAGTTTGTTTTTAAATTTTAACCATTATTTCAATTAATTAATCTTTATGTAAAGTATTGGATGAGATAAAAAAGTCAGTGTCACGAGTGGGATTCGAACCCACGACCTTTGGCTAAATACGCCGCTGCTCTACCATTTGAGTTATCGTGACTTCTACTACTTTTTACCTCAACCAATACCTTACACAAAGATTAATTAATTGAAAGAAGTTATTTGGTCAATCGGACCAACAAATATAATGGATTTAATAAGTAAAACGAAGTATATCTTCACTAAAACTCTCCGTGACCATAGCATTTGTCGCCGAGAATCGAATCCTGACTACACGATATTTGAAAAATGGCAAAAAGGAGGGAAAATTCGAAAGGCAGGTTGAGATGGGAGGTTGGTGTCCGAGTGGAACGAAGTCACGATAGCGGTTGAGCAGCGGCGTATTTAGCCGAAGGTCGTGGGTTCGAATCCCCCTCATGACATTGGCATTTTTATCTCAAATACCTTACATAAAAATTATTTAATTGAAAGAAGTTATTTGGTCAATCGGACCACGAAATATTACGGATTTAACCATTATTTCCATTCCTTTGTAATATGTCAGCATTCCAGTTACCTTATATAAGAATTATCATTGGTTATAAAAACCAAGTTCTTAAGTTCCTTCGCTCTTGTAGATGTATATGTAGATGATTAGTCATACTGCGCCTTTTAAGAGCTAGTACCCCCTGTTTTGTGCGTATAGCACGTCCCAAAGCACTTCCTCCTGCGTGCAAGTGTAGCATCAGAGTTATGTGTGTGTGAGTTGTTTAGGTGTGTTGGTGTTTCCTCTGGTTCTTTGCAATCGCCGTGTTGGGCGAACAATCTTCTTCAGATGTCCATTTAGTTAACAGTGTCCTACTAAGAATCTTGAATTTTCCTACTTCCCTTAAAACATTCTGTTACATTTTTTTCCAAAATTTGTTAGGAAGTTCTTAGATTCTTTATGTCCAATGAGTGAGTCCCAAAAAAGAGTTTGATTCTTGTAAAAGTTGTCTACTTTATTTGTTATTTGTTTTGGTGTATACAATGTATAATGATGAGGTATAGGCAAGCAAGATGTGTAAACATTCATTTAAACAAATATTATTATGCATTGAATAAATTAATTCAAATCATTTTGTACTTTGATTTGGTTGTTTTTTATGTAGACGAAGCCTTTTAAGTTTACTAGAAACAAGAATTTTTGTTCTTGAAATTGTTTAATTTAGTTGACGTTGATCGACCTACGTAGTTTAAACTGATGTTGTATTGAATCTTCTTGAGGTCATTTTACAGGTGAATAAAGAACATCATTAATTGGGTTTCACCAAACTTTCGGCGAATGTTCCGCCATCTTCAGGGCCTAATTTATTAAAAATAAATGCTCCGTCATGGCATATGCGGGAATCCTGCAACTTTTCATGAATCGAAATAAAGCGCAACATGACGTTGGTGTGTCTAATCACACCGGGATTGATAACAGAGATGGGTCCCTTACCGTGTTATAACCGTCCGATGTGTGTCTCAATTTTCTTCGAATCCTTGTACATAGTTGTAGCTAGTTAAATTATAATTTTAAGTTAAAAAACAGTTAAAAAGTTGTATATATATATAACGTATCTGTGATAATTAAATACATGTACCTGAGATTGAGTGTTAACTCATGAAAAAATGAAACCAAAGGATGGACCGATGAGTGTCACTAGACTTTAAGCAAGACTGTTTTTTGTTTTTAGTATATAGATTCATTTTCACCTTCACTTCAAAAAACAACAAACATGTGCAATAAATGTAATTTTCCTAATAACTGGGTTAAGTACGTAATTGTATTTTGTAATGTATTTATATAAGATGTGTTATGTAACTCTGTTCATGTAAATTTTGTTTTTAATAAATTAGGCCCTGAAGATGGCGGTACATTCGCCGAAAGCTTGGTGAAACCCAATTAGTGATGTTCTTTATTCAGCTGTAAAATGACCTCAAGAAGATCCAATACAACATCAATTTATTTAATTTAGCTAGCCTAAAATTTCACACCACATCGGTCAACTAGTATATAATAGGGGGACAGAAAGCCATCAATAGTTTCCCTATCGGTTTAAAAGAGATAAGCCGCCATTCAGGCTAGGTCTATCGCAGGACGTTATTGTAAATAACGGCAGGCCACAGGGAGATAGGGTGAAGAGCCGCTTTTTATAAATATGAGCCTAAATTGAATAGGGAAGCGACGAGCCCGCTCGTGATAAAAAAAAACCTGCTATTCTAATTACCGGAAAAAAACAATAATGCAAAAACCGAATTTGATTTCTGCAGATTGAATCTGAATCAGCCACGCCCAGTGGCCGGGGAGGGTCATTTGAATTCCCAGCCAGACGTAATAGAGCCGGCGGAGGTCCCTTTAGGATTTCCCGCCGACAATTGAAACTCGTCAGGAAAGTGGACAGAGGGAAAAGTTATGGAATGTTTATTTTTTCATTATGCAAAATTATGAGCGATT
This sequence comes from Cimex lectularius, assembly GCF_000648675.2. Lineage (NCBI taxonomy): Eukaryota > Metazoa > Arthropoda > Insecta > Hemiptera > Cimicidae > Cimex > Cimex lectularius. The sequence goes on along the minus strand of NW_019392674.1, from coordinate 1,727,476 downwards.
TTAAATCTGACGAGTTTCTCTTCACCGAGCCCCTCTCGAAATTGCGTTTTGTCCTACTAACAGGTGGGTGGTTGTTCGTCGAATTTAACGTTGTATACGCATAATGAATTTTTACGGAATCGCAAATTTAATAGGATTTTGAAAACTTGTACCGTAGGGCATGCCTTCCATTTGTTTTTTGTTTATTTAACGAGTATATTGTTTATTTATTCTTCCTTTGACAATTAGTCATCAAATCATTGCTGTTTATAATTTCATTATTTAATGTTTTTCCTGATTTATCTGTTTGAAAGAATTTTTTAGGTGTAACAATTATGTAGTAACCATTTATGACGTACACTATCTATAAACAAAATTTGGCAAAACTTATATAGACTCAAAAACAAAAACCGGAAACTTATTTTTATTGTTTTATTTTCCATAACTAGGTTTAAAGATTAATACAGCCTTAATATTTTTAATTATCTCTTAGACAATTTACCATTGATTATAATACAATAAAATTTGGTCCGTTTTTAAGGATTAGAGATGAATAAAACACACATCAAATCTCCCACTTGTATTTACAATTGGATTTTGTAAAATCTTTGAATAGTTAATCTTTTCTTTGCTGTTTCTTGTGAAGTTTTTTTTCTAATGTTCCGGTGGCTTGATTTTTAAGTTGTATCATTTTTACATTTCAAATTTGTTTAAGTGATGATTTTAAGTGATACAGATTTGACTAGGACAATAGTTGGAAGATGGAAGAAGCCAAGCGTAAGTGGCCATGGTTAGCATTCCAAGGAAACTTGTCCGAGTGGTCTTCCATCACTTCCAAAATGCTGAAGGTTACTCAAGAAGGCCTGGCGACCGTGTCACATCTCAGAAAGATAACGATTTATATGTTTTGAATGTACTTTGCAATCGACATTCTAAAATTCTTAAAATTAAAACTTCGAAAATTGTGTAATGTTAATGTCGGTTTACGCACTGTTAAGCGAAGACTTTCGCAAGCTGCACTACGTGTGAGAAGGCCTGCCAGTTGTCCAGATCAAGTTCTGATAAGACACAGAATAGCTCAGTTAAGTTTCGCAAAAAATCACAGCAATTGTCTGAGCAGGATTGGACTAAAAGCATGTTTTATAAGGAGTTGGTGTGACCGTAGTTTGTGTAGGTATTTGTATAAAAGATCGCACATGTGAATGTTGACGTGTTAGATTCCAATGGGAAATCACTGTAAAGAAGGGGAGAAAGCGTGCTTATCCCTGGGAAGCCGTATGAAATTGGAAAAAACTAGAGGATGATGTGATCGGTATAACAGAAAATATCGGTTGATTATGTAGGATTTCAGGATAAACCAGTTTGTACAAGGAAGTATGCACCTACACCGTAGCAAACCCTTGGGCTAGATCAAATCAGCCTGGAATAAGTCAAGGAAAACACCCGAGTTGGTTGTTTGAAGCTCGAGGGGCGATAGTGTCCACAACGCGGTGGGCTTGGTGAATGAAAATCACAATATACGAAAATTGCTTTTTTATAATGGAACCTCAAAAGTCTGAGTGATAGAGAAAAAGCTGGACAACTGGACATGAAGTCTCTTTTTGACTAAGTCTGGTCATTTTGTTAACTTAATTTGTTTTTCAATTTGGGTAATGTTTTACGTGTGTTTGTGTGGATTTCGAAACTAATAACGCCTGCTTTATCAATATCAAAAAAAGGAACAACAGCGTTACAACTGAAAATTTCTGTGTTAGTTTTGGTATTGAAAATTTAAAAGGTCCATTGATGGTTTGTCCCGTTGGAAAGTAGGGAAAGTTCGCATTGAAAGTTCTTCTGATGTTGACGACAACTTAGTAAACCCTGGGACGGGTAGAATGTTAAATGTTCACCACACAATCGTTGACAATCGCACAATGAGACTCTGGTTCATTCAAAAGGCGCAAAGGGTATTCCTTATAAATTCGGCTAAAGAAATTTGACATATTTCAATCTTGTCAGCTTCTAACTCGGTAATTTAACAAAATATTTCAATTTATTTTATTTATTGCTATCTGTGCACAATAAATATACATTGAGCCAATAGTACAATTACGTATAAATTTGACAGATTTTTCAGACCAGAAGGTAGTGAGGAAGAAACCAGGTAGTGCTGGAACAAACTGTTTTGATGATTATGCACGTATAGACCAGGTGTTACCTAAATTTGTAATGCATTTTTAATTAACTGAATTAAAATATGAAATTTTTGATCGTTTTTAATATGAAGATTTTTTAACCTGTAAAAGTGATACAATTTTTTGGCATTAAAGTATTATTTTATTTAAGTAAAATGATAAAATAGTTTATTGGTTCTAATATATTTTACCAAATACTTTTCGTGCCGTCAACGAGTGGCAAAAACGTGCCAAAAGTCAAAAGGACGGCGGGCTTTCAGAGATCAGTACGAAACAAACCGCTGGAAAAATGTTTATCTCTGTTCACCAGAGTGTTGTTAAATATGAGTTATTGGATTCTGCAGGGCTGGATGCCCACCAGAGTGAAAATCTAATTAGTGTGGAAGAAATCTTTTGACAGGCAAGTTGCATTTCACTGTACGAATGTATATATTATGTTGCCATGCTGGCCAGTATGCAAATGGAATCGAAACGCCCCGGACTAATGGCGATGATTACCGTACGGCTAATCCTGCAGCTTTGTGCACCGCCCGGCTGCTCCGCATCGTTTGAACTGTTGTCATTTCTAGTTAGAGATACGCAAATAGTATCACACTAAATTAAAATTTTGTGAAATTTATGCGACCGGACTATTATCTTTTAACGTTCTATATATTTCGCAATAAAAATCTCTCCAGAAATCTGATGCAACTGTAAACAAAATGTCATATGATTATATTCATATTTAAACTTGTTACATATTTTATGATGATAATTATTGATTTTCATTTCCTCAATACAGAAATAGAAAACCATAATGCCAGCATTAATCATCATGAATATTAATTATTTACAATTAATTATTCATGAAATGTAAAGTATTGGTTGAATAGAAAAAGTTAGTGTCACGAGCGGGATTCGAACCCACGACCTTTTTTAACGCTCTGTATATTTCACAATAAAAATCTCTCCAGAAATCTGATACAACAGTAAACAAAATGTCATATGATTATAGTCATATTTAAACTTGTTACATATTTTATGATGATAATTAATGTTTTCATTTTCCCAATACAGAAATAGAACATCATAATATTAATAATCATGAACAATAATTACTTACAATTAATTATTCATTTTATGTAAGGTATTGGTTGAATAGAAAAAGTTAGTGTCACGAGCGGGATTCGAACCCACGACCTTCTTTAACGTTCTGTATATTTCGCAATAAAAATCTCTCCAGAAATCTGATACAACTGAAAACAAAATGTCATATGATTATATTCATATTTAAACTTGTTACATATTTTATGATGATAATTATTGATTTTCATTTTCTTATTACTGAAATAGAAAACCGTAATGCCAGCATTAATCATCATGAACATTATTTACTTACAATTAATTAATTATTTTATATAAGGTATTGGTAGAAATGAAAAAGTTAGTGTCACGAGCGGGATTCGAACCCACACCTTCGGCTTCGAAACCCTCTTGTGACGCTGGGATTTTCATTTCAACCAAAACCTTACATAAAAAGATTAATTAATTGAAAAAAGTAATTTGGTCAATAGAAAACTAAATATAATAGAATTAATAACTTATTTTCAAGTAATTGTTATGTTCAGTAATTTATAACACGGTTACCATATTTACCATATAAGAATTTTTATTTGGACAAAATACGATTTAAATCTGGCGCAAATTTAGACATCACGTCCCATTAGATGTTTTCTGTTCTAAATCGTCCATTTAATCAACAACCATCCAATTTTCCCTTATAGGATTAAAATTAGAACAAAATTTAGCTAACTTTAATTTGTATAATTTTCATTTAAAACGCTTTAAAGCCGAAGGTCGTGGTCCGAATTCCGCTCGTGGCACTATTTGATCAAACTTTTTCATTTCAACGAACACAATACATAAAAAGAATAATTAATTGAAAGAAGTAATTTGGTCAATCAGACCACTACACATAATGAATTCAAATGTGTGGTGTTTGGTGACCGTTAGCCGATGAGTATTTGGAGATCGTGAGATGTGGTCTGGTGTGATGTAGGTTTAGAAAAACATTTACTTTATCGTGCCAACGTTTCGATCTTGATTGAGATAGTATTATATCTTATAATAATATCTCACTGGCACTCCAACACGACTGAGAATAATGACATATTTACACGGAAAATAAACACTTTGAGCTCTGAAGATGATTTCAATAAAAACCGAAACGTGGCACGACCAAGAAAATGTTTTTCTAAACCTACGTCACACCAGCCCGCATCTCACGATCTCCAAATTATCAGTAACTAATGGTCACTAAGAACCACACATTTTCAATAATTATAATTCATTTGAAATTTGTTGATTTAGACGTTTACATCATTTAAAACGTAGGTCGTGTTTTCACAAAATTTGTACAACGAATCAGTAGCTTTATCACCATAGACAAGACCAGAGATCAACCTGTAGAAACCAATATTTAAACTATATCCAACATTACTTCTTACACAAAGTAAGAAAATAACACACAGACACAACATAAATAACAAGAGGTAATAGTCGTGAGAATTTTTTTTTGTAACACTAGCAGCAAAACATCTCTATTAATTAAATTGCTTATCAATTAATAAAAAATTAAAGGTCTCCTTGCTAAGGTTACACAAATATACTTTCAATTTAGTTGCCATCGACCATTTAGGTTTTCTAATATTTTCTGCGTTGGTCTGTCGGACGATTTTCAGTGAGTTTATGTTTTTTGTGAAGTCAAGGCACTTTTACAAGAGTGTAAGAGCTTTATTGTTTTGGCATTATCTTTGTTGGTCGTAGACTTTGGTGAATCAATTTTTTTATTGTTCGTTTGCCTTTTTTCATTTTAATTGGTAACATGTTTTGAATGGTGGAAACGTGAATAATTAATAAAACTAATTTACAACGAGATTTATAAATATGTAAATATTCTCGCTCTGTTCTATTTGGCTTGTTTCTTAATCGGCCCAGGACAATTTTAGTTAAAGGCATATTACGCAGAAATTTTTGTTAGATTTTTCCGATTGGTTTGGGGGGGGGAGGGTGAAGTCATGATGTGGTCGTTACCGATTATTACCAGCATCGCCGGCTTGGTCTACCAGGGGTTTCGGCAGTTTGCCATTTTCTGTATTGGACCTGTTGGAGTTTTGTGAGGTCGAGTCTATTTTAAAAGGGTGTGAGAGGTGAAGTACATCATAAACTGCTTTCGAAATAAATTTATTATGGATTGAAGAAGGCAAAAAATAGGGTTTTGGCGAAGATATAACCAGGGGGGACCATAGATGTTACTGCGCAGAAAGATTTTTAAAATTAAAATATTTCTAAACCTTATTACACATATAAGTGAAAAATATATATCTGTAAAAAAGTCGATAGGCAGATAGCGCAATGAAGCAATTCTGACACAATATGAGAAATACCAATTAAATAAAAAATAAATTAGTGTATGTCATGTACTAGGATTCACACCATTTTAAAATACCTTTTTATGACATTTTCAATTAAAACGTAATAGGCTGTGTCGGGATTCGAAGTCAGAACCCCTTGGCAAATACGACTCGGACGCCCTAAACAACTCAAGCACCGCGATCCTTATACACAGTGCTTTGCTACTCGTCTTGCAAACTTTGCCAGTAGATTGTACATTCAAAACCGAACCAAAAAATCCTAATTAATTATGTTCAGAATCTCAACAGTTTCGGAGTTATCCCTTCTATCCTTTTTGAAAAAGATGGTTCCTACTCACATTAAGTTGTTTCGCAACAATCCGGATTTCGAGCCCCCTTGAAAGGTTTCAAGTAAGTATTTCAGGAAACGTATCAACCTGACGATGAGCTAAAGGGTTCGAAATCCGGATTGTTGCGAAACAAGTTAATGTGAGTAGGAACCATCTTTTTTAAAAAGGATTGAACTCACCCCATCATTTATAATTTCTGTTATCCCTTCATTCCGATTTTTTTACGATTTCACGACCTTACTTCAAATAAACAATAAAAAACAACAATAATAAAAAAAACAATAATAAACAACTACAAAACTAAAACGTTTTAGACAAATCCGTTGATACCACTGAAAACTACGTTAATTTTCCAATAAGATGTGATTGAGACTAAACTTGTAAAAGTTCGTAAAATAAGCGTTTTAGTAGCGAGCACTTTGAAAAAAAAAATTTTCAAAGTTTAAAAACTTACAATGGTGATTTTGAAGTACTATTTTCAAATGTAAGGAGCATCAAATTTCAGCAAGCGTACTCCATTTAATATTTTTTTTGTGTGTTGCAATTGCTTTTTTAATTACGTTTTCAAAGATGAAGAAATTGATGAAGGAATGCAAAAAACCGTGGTTGAAGGATTGATAAGGTGGACAGTTAAAAAAAACTTAAGGAAAATTTTGCTGGCCTCTAGGTTTGGTAATAGTAGTTTAGAATCACCATAGTAATTTTTTAAGTTCGAAAAAAAATTTCAATGTTCTCATAACTAAAACGTATATTTTTCGATAGTTTACAAGTTTAGTATTAATCACATTTTATTGCAAATTTAACGTAGTTTTTAATGGTATCAACGGATTTGTCCAAATCCTTTCAGTTTTGGAGTTATCATTGTTTATTTGAAGCGAGGTCGTGAAATCAGAAAAATTGGAAAAACTCCGAAAGGGGTGAGATTCGGACCATAGTTAATTAGGGCTTTTTGGTTCCATTTTGAATGGCAGAATCTACTGCAAAACTTTGTAACACGATTAGCCGAACAGCCTTTATATAACTGTTGATATAAACTTATAAACCTGCCAGAAAGAGTAAGATAAAAAAAATTTGTGGTGATTAGTGACCGTTAATCGATAATTATTCAGAAATCGTGAGATGCGGTCTAGTGTGATGCAGGTTTTAGAAAAACATTTTCTTTGTTGTGCCAACGTTTCGATGTTTATTGAGATCATCTTCAGGGCTCAAAGTGTTTGTCTTGTGTTCTCTCAACACGACACGCAAGAATGGCACAATTACACAGAAGACAACAGTTTGAGCCCTGAAGATGATCTCAATAAAGATCGAAACGTTGGCACGATAAAGAAAATGTTTTTCTGAAACCTACATCACACCAGACCGCATCTCACGATTTCTGAATAATGATAAATATATAATCATGAAAAACTGCTGTCAAGGTTTTCATACAAATGGATTATCTTCTTGAAAATTTAGAGATAATAAAAATACGTAGGTGACGAAAATAATTTTCCCTATTCAAACACAGGATTCAGAATAGCTGGGTAACTCAAGCGGAAGGCATTCGAAGCGAAGAGGCTGACATTCCAGCAGGAATCTTCGGGCCAATCCCCAGATTAGCAGACGGCTCGCAGCCAAATGCAAATTGTTAAAGTTTCGCGATGCTCTCCCTTTCTTCAATAAAATTGTGAATAAGCAGCCCTAGTGCCCACTGGAGCTAACTCAAAGTGCAAAACCTCTTCATATGAACATCGAACATTTCCTTTTTTCAGAAGTGATCCCCCCAGAAGTGAAGATTAATAGTTTGCTCAATTTGTAATGTTTTTTACTCAAAATATTTTCAGTTCAACTTGAGAAATAACCCAACACGATGTTTGATGCAAAAGTGATCTAAGCATAGTCGGAAATAACGTATATCAAGTTTTCACTGGCATATGCAATACACATAATTGAGCAACATCAAGCGTCAAGAAGCAACTTAACGCAGGCTTTTCTATGCACCTGGAACATAGAGATGACGAACACTCCAGATTATTAATTAGGATGTTAACAAACAGTGAAAAACCCGATAGAAATATGAACGATCCTTTCACGTAAATGAGTATACGTATGGCCCAGTGATTTCGCCATAATCAAAATATTTGATAAAGAAATACATACCAGATATCAATTGTTGTTACAAATACAAGTTGTTGTAAGAGTTCTTTACACATTAAGCTCAAGGATAAGGAAAAAAAAGTTGAATTTATTGAATGTTGTATATAGGTCCAACAAAACAGAAAATAAAAAATAAAATTTATGGTTATGTTTCTGATCATGGCACTAAATCATGAACGAGTACCGGTCTATCAAATATTCGATATCACGTAGGCATAAATTTGACTTCGAGTGTTGAAATAATTGAAAACGTTCCTACTCACAGTAAGTTGTTTTGCAACGATACGGGTTTCGAGCCTTGTAGCTCATCATCAGGTTGAAGGACTTCTACAACCACGTCTCTCAACATGAATTGCCGAAGTGTACCCGCTGATACCTCCGCCAATGCGACGTTCCAATTAGCAGCTGATTTTTTTAATGCCGTTCAATTTGAACGTACGAAACGCGGTAATTATAACACAAATATTATAATAGTAAATAGTTAATATTATTAAATTACTATAAAAATAATAACAATTAAAATAATTAGTTTATTTATTTGGATGTTTGATATTATTTATGTACATATTTAAAATGGGAGGTATATCAAAATCTGTTATATTACTAATGCATTTATCACCATGTTCAATTTTACTTTTTTTAATTTCAAATTTCTCAAACCAATCTAGCTCTTTCCCTTTGTTGAAACTATGTAACACTTGTATTTAAATTTGAATTGAAATTATGTTTTGTTCCTTTTAGATGGTCCTTAAATTCCGAAAATTTGCTCGATTTTGGCAAGTGTTCTTTTACTGTTGTTTTTATTTCTCTACCGCTTTGTCCTATATATTTAATATCACAATCATTTGAAAATGTAAAATTGAACATGGTGATAAATGCATTAATAATAAAACAGATTTTGATCTACCACCCATTTTAAATATGTCATAAATAATATCAAACATCCAAAAAATTAAACTAATTATTTTAATTGTTATTATTTTTATAGTAAGTTAATAATATTAAGTATTTACTATTATAATATTTTTGTGTGTTATAATTTCCACGTTTCGCACGTTCAAATTGAGCGCCATTAAAAAAATCAGCTGCTAATTGGAACGTCGCGTTGGCGGAAGTGTCAGCGAGTTAACTTTTGCAATTCATGTCGAGAGACGTGGTTATGGAAGTCCTTCATCAACCTGATGATAAGCTAAAAGGCTCGAAATCCGGATCGTTGCAAAACAACTTACTTTGAGTAGGAACTATCTTTTTAAAAAAGATTGAACTCCACACTGACTCCATCATTTATCATTTCTATTAATTGAAAAATAGTCAATTACTCAGAAGAAGAATATAAGAGGTTCTACATACTAAAATGGAAAAATGACAATTGCAACATTCAAACAGATACAATGGACTTAAGTTCAATTTATGTCGGGATAATGTCGCAATACAGTTACAGTTCTTGGCAATGTTGGGACTGATTCGGCCTTCAAAGAAATTCGAGATAGCCTGTAAACACTTAACTATATATATTTAAGATTGTTTTGTATGTTCTATATAGTTTAGTGATTGTTAAATCAATTGTACAATTTTTGTCACAATGTGAAATTAATATAAGCCCTTAAAATGATGAAAGACCATCCAAAAATCAAAAAAGAATGGGAACGAGAGGGAAACACCTCCTTTATGAATGGCACCATCTTTTGGTACACAGATGGATCTAAAACACAAGAAAGTACAGAGGCAGTAGAATTCGGTCCCGGAACTAATACTAAGAACCCACGGGAAAATACATGAGTATCTTCCATGCTGAGATTCACGCAATCGAGAGATGTACTCAACTCAACTTGACTAAAGGGTCCATAAACAAGAAAATAGCTATCAAGTCAGATAGCCAATCTGCCCCTGCTGGGTCCCAGGACACATGGGAGTAGAAGCAACGAGAAAGCGGACACCCTTGCATGGAAAGGAGCTGCTACACCGCTGATAGGAACCCAAACCCTTCTGTGGCAAAGGAACCCACACTATTAACGAGTATCTCAGACAGAAGACAAAAAGAAAATGAAGGAACAATGGAATTCACTCATTGGGTACATGCAAACCAAGAATCTCCTAAAAAATGGCAGACGACAAAGAAATTACAGAATGTATCAAAGGAAGCAGGAATAAACTGCGAATCCTACTAGGATACACGACACGGCAAGCTAAATGGACACATAAAGAAGATTGAAATAGTTCAAGACGGCACATGCAGATTCTGCAAAGAGGCAGAGAAGACACTAACACTTCTACTAAGAAACTGCGGTGCTACACTTTCCCGCAGGACGAAGAGCTTTTGGATGTAGAATGTGACCATGGAAGAGATTCAACCTTTGAAACCGGGCCTATTAGTCAAGTTTCTGGATGAAATAGGTCTCACCTGTGTGCTTTAGGCAGAAAACGGGGGATAAAATAGTTCTTAAAGGGCGCAGTATATTACACCCCAACTATTACATCTACACCTACATCTACAATATAGGCCCTGATGATTACCTTAAAATAGGTCAAAAGCTTGGCAGTCTCAACTGATTTTGCTTTCTTCTTCAAGATCATACCTTGATCCAGAGTGTTCATTAGTGGTCGACATATCTAATACTGAAAACACATAGAGCTTATTAGGACATATTACTTATTACGTTTTCACATTCCATTACTCATTAATCTTCAAGCATAAAGTTGGGGATGTAGGTATTGCTTATAAATATAAGAACAACCTAAATATATTACATGCAAATCTAAAAAAAAAAAAGAACCAATCGGATCACTTTGCAGTGTGGTCTATCAGGTGTCGTGTGATGAATGCAATGTCAACTATGTAGGTCAAACAAAGCAAAAATTGTCTGCGCGGTTGAACCAACACAGGTTGGATTGCGACAATAAGAAAAAGATATCAGGACTTGCTACCCATGCGTTAAACAGTAATCACTTTTTCAAGTTCGACTCCCCGAAAATTTTGTCCGGGGAGTCGAACTTGGAAAGGAGATTACTGACCGAAAAAGTATATATCAGTGTCACCCCAAATACTTGTAATCTACAAACCGATAGGTTGGGATCCATTTCGGTCTATGCAGGCCTCCTAAACGAATACAAGAATTCTAAGCAAAGGAGGGAAATGAGAACGTCGCCCTAGTGGCGGATTTTGTTAACTCGGGGAGAAAAAACGAGTGTATCCCGTAGCCTTTGTTTCCCCTCGTCGTAGAGAGTTTGTTTTTATCGGTTTTTTTGGTTTTGATCTGTGATCTTATTGTATAGTGATTTAAATTTTAAGTAAGTTAATTGTATATATATATATATTTAAGAAACGCACTGTGATCGCATGTACCTGATAAACAAAGAAAGGAAGATTTTACTAGTTTTTTTGACTTATGTGAGGTTTGACTCCTTTCGCGACCACGTTTTTAATTCTTATTGTCATTTTAGTTATTATTTTTAATTATTAATTTATTCAATTTAAATAATGTTTAGATGCTGAGCCCCAAAAAACATAATGTACTTCTGTGCCCAAAACAATGTCGTTTAATTCCCCATTAAGGTTTAAGTAAGGTATTCAATTTTTGTGCAATTTGTTGTTTTTTCATGTTTTAATTGTTTTTTTTTATATGATAATAAAACTGGCCCTGAAGATGACAGTATAAAACTGTCGAAAGCTCGGCGAAAACCGAAAGGAAGTTTTCTCTGTGTTTGACCTCTTCCGTAGATTCTCCGAAAAGACTTCATGTTTCCAGCAGGTCGATAATCTAGTTCATTGTTTACCTGTCTTTTTTTTAAGTTCGAACGTATATTCAGAATGTTAGACTTAAAGTATCGAGTAAATTAAACCAGGGGTTATATATTTTTTCATTTGAAGCTGTGGTCGTAGACGATTTGGTACTTTATAAACTTAATTTTTTAATTTTTCTGTAGTTGAGGACAGATATAATTGTGAGTTGAGCCCACAAAGGAAAAACAACAGAATTCTATCCTCCTAAATAGGCAAAGCTGTTGTTTTTCTTTCTTCTTTTTTCCTTCGAGGCCGCATCCTCTATCTAAATCCTCGCAAATTAATTATTGAAGGCTGATCATTTTTACCAATTAAAGTTTTAAGTCCATTGTACTTGAAAGTTGAACAAAATACCTAATATTTAAAGCACCTTGTAATTAAAAATCAAAAGGCTGTAATTTGGATAGAACTAGCAGTAAAAACAGTCAGTTAGTACTATCAGGGGATCGAGGAGCTACATTTATATCTAACTGCAATTATGCTAACGTTATCTGAGGGTGGGTCGAGACCATTGTTTTGGGCAAGGCGCGGAATATGGGAGCGGGTTTCAGCATTATCCGAGATCATTGTGCCCCGGACCCGGAGGCCCATTGTGCCTCCCGAATTAGTTTCAAAGCTTCAACTCATTTGTCAGTACTAAAGGATTTAAGGCATCGTTAAATAAAAGACGCCGGGTTGATGTTATCGAATCTAATTTGATAAGAGAGGGCCGAGAAGGGCGGAGGCCGAAGGGCGGTTAACAGAACTTCCAACGAAAAGCCCTTTTTTTAGTGAAGTTTAATAGCCTCTGTCGATGAACAAAAGTACGATCGATTGAGGAACTTTTTCATTAGTGAAGAATAATTTTCTTCTCTCTTGACCTTTCATAAATAATAAAGGGTGAGACAGTAACTGAGATTAGATGGAACTCATACTCACAGCTTTACGATTTGTAATATTCTTTCTTTTGTTTGTGTTCCTTTTATAAGAAGTTTACTTTCCAACATGTTTCCATTCAATTAAGCATGCATAAGGATAACGTTTTTTTAAGGCCACAACCAAACGAAATAAACAACTTCTTTTATTTAATACAATACGTCAACTATGAATATGTTTTATAGTATTTACATGTTAGGGTTCAAATAATTCAGCTCTTGGTGGAGTGTATGGCATGGTATTGTATGGTGATAAGGATACTCGGAAGCGGAGTTTGTATTCCCCAGGCTCTAAGCCTTCTGGCTTATTGTACCTTCCTAGTTCCTTAGCTCAGTGGAATAGACTCAATCCTGCTCCTTAGAAGTATCAGGTCATTCACTGTCGCTGCTACAATTTCATTTCCTAAGTTTTTTTCGTATGTTAGGTTGAATCTCCCTTGAGCTGTTGCTTCGCATTCGAATATGATATGGGTGGCTGTTTCCTCCTCCTTATTACATAATCTGCAAATCGGATCTTCCTTGTATATGCCCAGGTTGGGTACATGTTTTCTCAGATGCCAGTGACCGGTTAGTAGTCCTATCGTTCCTTTGAGTTTAGCCCTCTCCAGTAGCATCAGTGATTTTGCCATTCTCGGTGAGGGTTGTTTCATCATAAGTTTACTATGTCTAGCACCGCTAGAATTTAACCACCTCTCCTTTTGTTTTGTTTTGATCCATTCTGCGATGGAGGATTCTATATTTGTATTTGTTATCCCAAGTATAGGTTTGGGGCTAATATATGGTCTTGCGAATCCTCCTCTGGCCAGTCTATCTGCTTTGCCGTTACACAAAATTGCACCCATGATATCATGGGGTTGTAGTGTTTTCCTAGGTTTTGGGTGTATTCACTGACTAATTTTGAAGTAATTCTTTTACATGCTAATGCTTTAATAGCAGCTTGGCGGTTAGTAGTCCTATCGTTCCTTTGAGTTTAGCTCTCTCCAGTAGCATCAGTGATTATGCCAGTCTCGGTGAGGGTGAGCTTTTCCTAGCCTCTTCTTGTAAGAATATTTCCAGTGGAGGTAGGTTTAGCCAAGTTCTTAATGCGTTTGTAGGGGTTGTTCTCATCGCCCCTGTGATACATAGGTTTGCTAGTCTTTGTATGCTGCCTAATGTTTGGGTAGCTAGTTTTTGTTGAGCTTTGTTCCACCAGATTAGTGATCCATAGGTTATTCTGGGTCTTATTACTGTCGTGCATTTCCGGTTTTAATCCCCAAGATTTGTCTAGGGTTCTTCTTGTGGTCATTATGTTGAAGTGTAAATTCGTCATTAAAACTGTTGACCGTTCGATCTATTTATATTGGTACTGATTAACAAACTATCTTTTATTTATAATTATTACATCGGTTACCTCGCACACTTTTCTCTTCGATTTTTAGTTACCAGAAAAGCAACACTTTCAAATGCAAGCCATTCCCTACCGTCTCTAATCATCGGTCCGCCTATTCTCGCTTTTGCCTGCGCCAGACAATGTATTCGTGATCAGATTCAACCCGCATCGAACTTGATCTCCTTTCCAATCTATCACTGTTATTTTAACTTCCCGAATTAAAGATTAACAACAAGGTCTTCGTCCCAAAAAATTATTTTGCGAGTCCCGTCACGTCTCACTGCATGTGATTGATTTCGAATGGTCTCGTCGGTTTCGTCCAATTAGTGGGAACATGGAAGAAGCACGTCAAAGCCAATCAAAAGTAAAGTGGTCCCGAGGCTACCGGGCTTTATAATAAACTTTTCATGGAATCGATACTGTCCAGGGTGAGCTTAGCTTGTGGGAAAAAACGATTTAAACGACCCGGCTACGATTTTAGCATGAAATTTATATAATTTTACCTCTTTGGTGCAAATTGACGTAATTCAGTTTGATCAAATTCCTCTTGAAAACAATAAAAGGCTGTCTTTTGATCATTATTGTTCATATCTGGGTTTTCAATGCGGTATTTCTGGTTTTGGCATCATAATGGTACCCGTTCAATTGATTCAAACATAAATTCATACCCCTCCGCCTAATATCTCCCCAAAGCATGTTTTGTCTAACAGTTTGTATCATTGGTTCAGTAATCATGGGTGAAAGTCAAATGGAATGAAATGATATCAACATGATTATGAATCATCGGTTTAAATCTTAAGAACGTGTGAAGATTGACTTTAACTGAAGCTTCAAACATCAGATTTTTTCAAAATTTTTCTTTAACTTTTAAACAACCAATGTATTATTTTTAAAGAAAAATCCATATATACGAGAAAAACATTTAAACCTCAATAAACATTATGTCAGTATAAATTTTCCATTGCGAACCTAATATCGCTGGAGGCGGGCATTTTCAATTTTTTCCAAAGCCCATTTTAACCATAGCAATGTTGCCTAAACCTAAAGGAGGCGTATAACGGCCTTTCAGAGATAATCCAGCTTCACAGAAGGGAGATTGCAAGCTAACTCAATTGTTTCAAGGGCTCTCTACTGCTATTGGGTTGTCCGGAAAATAATGCAGGATTTTAAGTTTTCATTAAAAAAAATCTATATAAAATATTCTGTTTACGTTTACAGGATTACTCNATTATTTTGATTAAAGAACATTGCTTTAAAGTAACTAGTTTCTTTTTTTTTGTTTAATACCAAAATCCTGCATTATTTTCCGGACAACCCAATATTTGCACGTCACGGAATATGAAGAGGGCTTCGTTCGCATCCTGCTGGAATTTACAAAGCCAACAAAGTTTTAAAACTTTTGATATCAATTCCATTCTCGACAATATGGTTGAATAATAAGGATAAATTTTTATTTTTAAACTGTTCATTTTTTGGGTAAAACTAAGGAATATAGGTATATGAAATATCGAGAAAACTGTCAAATGATTATATTTACTAAAGAATGCCTTGGAAGACAGTAATTTGCTATCATACTAAACAGAATAGAAATTTAAGAGCAAACAAACAACCCAATCTCGCATGCAATCTCTAACCCACACGCTTTTACTATCTCATTTTTTAAACATGTTATGTTGATAACGCATACATAAAAGAACACTGATAAACAAGATATGGATCAGTAATAATATGAAAATGGCAAAAAAAATCATATTTACCAATCACCATCACTAAAATATAATCAGATGTATTCTGCCTATCTTTAAAAACAACCAAGCGTAGATTTTGATACTTTAAGCCAATGAAGGTGATTGCAGAAAATAAAAGCAATCAGCAGTAACTGGAATAAGTAAACAATATCTAAAAGAATCTTTAACTTTTAATTTTCAACTTAGATAAAGACCAAAATTGGTATTCAATGATTTCAAATCTTTAAGACAATATATGACATATCATAAAATAGGACAGAAAATAACTCAAAATAAAAGAAAAATGATTCGGACAAAAAAAAAATTGTAACGCAAAAGTCCTCTTCTCTTATTATTATATTTCTATCTTATTATGTATTTCATTAATCTTTTTTTCTTTCTTATGATAAAAAAAAATAATGAAATGGCTGTATGACTATTCATTTTTAATAAAGCCATTTGTAAAAAATCAATACGTACAATTTTTCATAAAAACTATATTATGTTATAGATGATAGTAGATCAAGTTAAGCAAAAAATTGTTTGAGGTCCATTCCTCAAATACTTCAAAACTTTCATATCAATGATATTGTAACCATAATTATTATTTATTTAATGTATTTGTGCATATGTAATTAATATTTATTTCATTACCTTATCCTGAAGTCGTATGTAACTGGCCTCTTCTTTAAAGCGGGATGCAGCAACGAATGTTCAAATGCTCAGACCAATAAAGCCGGCGTTCCGCAAGGGCGCGTTCTTGGTCCCATCCTGTATACCATTTACACAACTTACGAACGAAGGCCGTCAATACCCCTCTTATCTCTTCTAACCTGGATCTTATACGAGCAACCTCTGACATCCAAGATCACTGAGTTTATTTGATTATTTTGAGTTCGAAAAATTGGAGAAAAAAAATCTGACCCTCCTTTTTACACTTCTGTATAGCGCCATGAAGCTATCCACTTAAGTCAGATATTTTACACTATATATAGACATCAAAGTTACAAGAAATTCCATACAAGACTTATGAGACAACGGCTTTACAGAAGAATTGGAATATTTATGACATCTGTTTTCCCCGTCAACTGTAGGGTTCCAACAAGCCATATCATGAGCTCCAATCCTTCCAAAGTCTTCAGACAGATGGTGAAAGCTCCGTACTGCTTTGCGAACCTACTTATTCACAATGACCTCAACATTCCTTTTATCAACTATCTGATCCCCCTTCTAAAAGTTTCACACCAAGCTCTTGATCCGTCCAAATCCTATTCCCCTTGCTCTTTACACTTTCCCAGCCGGAGAACACGCCACATCCTTTTAAAAGACATGAAGACCTCTTCGCCCCTTCAACTATTAAATTGACGTCATCGATGGCTTTTTTTTAATGTGAGCAACAAACTATGCACCCACATATGCATTTGTAATAAGTATTTGTTGTGCACAGGCTACAAATATTTTTGCTTTCATTATAGTATTTTTGCCGCCGACTATGGCGTTCTGCACGATTTTAAACATTATATCAAACATTTCATATTATTAAGAGATGAACGTTTTCTTTTAAACCATACAAACATCAGCGATCAAATTATGTTAATTTAGATTTCATCAAATTGTGCTGAAAAAACTCTATTTCCAGAAAGAAAGTAATCATATTTTAAAGTACTTTGCATTAGCATGTCAATACGTAATGAAAAGAGGCTTAAAGAACGGTTATTTTATAGGAGCTTAAACTTAGAAAGTCCGAAGAACAAAACCAAAACAAACAAAAGACATAATTTGATAATTTTTTTAAAATCTTCTCCAAGAAAATAATAATAGATTCAAAATAAACAATTCAAACATAATCGATATGCCATGATAAATATCGTTTATTTCTATCATATTTCCTTCAACAAAACACGTCCGTTTGGACGGGGTGTACTAAATTTTAACAATGGTCAACGACATGAATTCAAACATATGAATATGGAGTAGGCTTCGCTCTTTACGAAACATGTTTGGCAAGGGTGTGTAATTTCCCAGCTCTGTATAATACCGGGGTAATTTTCAAGGAGAGTGAAATAAATTTATTTTATAAATGGCGTTGTTTAAAATTTATAACGGCAGAAGTAAGGTCAAGCATGACCCCGCTGCAGGGAAATCGAGCGTGAAAGGAAAATTAAAATCATTCAATTTCGTTTGACAATAAGGATTCAAGGCTGTATTAAGCAGTATTAAGCAATAAAACTACAATTACCAATACACATTATAATGGTTCAGGCATGCTTTCAACTAGAATTTATGTAACAAAAACTATACATTTATATTTTTAGGCTTTTCCTTGAATAATGTAGGGACTTTAAGGCCTCTTGTTTTTATTTATTTTTCTTGTCTCTCATGCGTATTTTCAACGCGCAGCCATTTGAGCGTCTCGATTAGATTTTATACGAAAACTAAGTCGATATCCTAAAATGCATGCCTCTCATTTGTACCACAGGTTGTCAACTACAGCATAGATATAAACCGTACAATACATGTTCATCACCCTGCACACAGACAGAACTCTGCTCAAATTCGTTCCTCCAAAGTACTCGATGTTCCTCGGGCGGGGTTGAACTCACTCCATACTCGCTAATAACTTTTTTTTACTCTCCCGACGTCACAGACTCCCACAGAGTACTCAATATACCTCGAAAGGGAGTTAAGCAATCACTTCCTTTCACGCTAATAAATCACATTAATGCAAATAATTAACACAACACCCTATAAAAACTTAGAAGTCTGGTCACATTCACTCTTCAAGAGTTTTTGACATTTCTCGGGGGTCGGAGTGAAATCAATTCATTCTTGTTGATAATTAACTTTTACTCCCCAGACGTTACTCCCATGTGACCCCGTTCTTTCACTCTAATAAATTACATTTATTCTAATTGATTAACGTACGACATACACAACACAATCAGACATAAACAGTATACAGGCTTCCTTTTTAGATGACCCGGCTGAAATTCTTTTAAACCAATGACACCATCAAAAACGCAAAAATGCACGTTTAATATTTCGTAGTCTAGTTTTTTAGAGAAAAATAAACAGAGCACTTCAGGCCCGTTCAACTTTGAAATTTCAATGTTGAAGAGAGTTCTAGCAAAATGTTTGAAAAAACACGTCGTTTGTTCCACTTTTAATTCCAATAATTTGCTTCTTCACTAAAGTATACACTAATTTCTTTTATTATTCACATTCTGTCATTGTTTGTCAAAATCGCATTTTGAGAGCAAATCTTAATTTCTAGAAATAAATACATTTTACAATAGTACCTATTTGTTTCATTTAGGATTCCATTCAAAATGAACCGAAGAGCACAATTTTCCGATCAACATCGAGTTGATATGTACGACTGCTTTCTTGATGGTGTTGGTATTGCGTCGTTCGGTCGAGTTGAACTCCCAGAAATTTCCTGATCGCCCTAGCTTAACCCACAAAACTTTTATTCTTGATGCTCGCAATATGTGGAGATACGGATCAGTTGCTGTTCCAACACTAAGAAATCGGCAGCGTAATTTCGACGAGATGTTGAATAGTTTACTGTATGTTCGCGAAAATCCGGATTCCTCCCTCCGAAATGTTGGAAGGGTTTTAAGTTTTTCAAAAAATAAAATTGAGATGTACTCCGACTTACTATTTTAAGCTGTATCGCTCTCATCTTGTACAGGGACTTCAGGACTCTGACCATGACAGGCGTCTAAACCTTCCTTGCACAACTGTCAAATTGGGAAGCTGAAGAAAACGTTCTTCCATACATCCTACGGACTAATGAATCCAACTTCACCTGTAATGGATTCCGTTGGAATTTTTGAAAGTGAGCAGAGGAAAATCCGAGAATTTCATACTCCTCTCATCATCAGGTGGTTCACAGTATCAACGTTTGGTGTGGACTTTTCGGAAATAAATTAATTGGGCCTTATTTCTACGAAAATAATTTAAATGGTATTCCGTTCGGAAATTTTAACTCTATTAGATGATGTACCTGTGCAGCTACGACAAAAAATGATTCTCCAGTTTGATGGATACCCCGCACTCAATTCTTTCCAGGTGAGACATTATTTGAATCGTCACTTCCGGGATAGGTGGATAAAACTTTACGGCCCGATATATTTGTCGCGGTAGCCGAGTGGTTAAGGCGTGAGACTCTCGGCTTGTAGATCCCTCGGTCGTGGGTTCGATCCCCACCGTCGCCTCCTGACTTTTTTCTCACGCCAAAGGTGACCGGTGGCCGCAATTGAAAGAAATTGTCTCGGCACTCATCTGGGGCGGGATCGGAACTCAGGACCCTGCATTTAGTCCCAACTCTCTTCAAAAATGAGTTTCTTCGATGGAAGACCACTGGCAGACCGGGGGCTCAATTCACACGTGCGACTTCCCAAAAAATGGAGCCAGGAATAAAGTACAATAAGCGGTGCTCAGCTGCAATGCTCAGTTTTTATTTCTAAGAAAAAAATTTAAATAGTGCTCAGTTTCTCAGCTTTTTGAAGTAGGTTTTCTCAACACTATTGTTGATCCAGTTTGATGGATGCCATGCACACAATTCTTTGCAGGTGAGACGTTATTTGAATTATCACTTCCGGGTTGGGGGATAGGACATCATGGCCTAATCTGTTGGCCTCCACAGTCTCCTGATTTAACTCCACTTGAATATTTTCTGTGGGGCATTTAAAAAACAGTGCCTACGCTAATCACAACCCAGCAGCTTCAGTTGAAGAACTGTGAATATGGTTTAAAAAGAGCAAATCTTTGCATCTTTGCTCAAGGCAGACAGTTCGAATATGTAATGTGATTAATAAACAGCAAATGACTGTTTCTTTTTTTCCAAACTTTTTTCCATAACTTTGTCATTTTTTGACCAATTTAAAATCGGATTGCAGGATTGTTTTTAGAGTATAAAAGGATATTTCAGAATGGATAGGTTCATATTTGAAATTTTGAAGATGAATTGGGCCTGAAATACCCTGTATAATTTTTCTCAAAAAACGGTAAAAAATTGAAACTTGAGTAAAAAATATTAAACAGGTGTATATATATGATATCGTCATTGGTTCAAGAGAATTTCAGCCGGGGAAATTCAGCCATCTAAAAGACACCCCGCATACATTTAAATATCCCTATAGGACTGATGTATTATTAAGCATTGTCCGACAATGTATGAAAAGATTGCCTGTAAACGTCGAGCCTTCTACAATTGAAAATGTGTTCGATCGCTATTGTATTTGTCCATAACGAGCATCTGCGAAGTCGCTTTCCGGCCATTAGGTGTTATTATGCTATTCTTCAAACACCTACGCGTACCCTTATCAGTGGGGTCCTTTTTGGCTGGGGTCGAAGTTTCTTAACTTGCCATGTTTATCATAGTTATTTCTATTTTGACGAGCCCGGAGGTTTTCCCAATCTCATTTAACTGTCTTCGAAATTAACAGTTTTACGTACAAGTCCGTCTGGTCTGCTTCCTCGTTCCCGGTTAGCTCTATGTCGCCAGTAAACCGTACCACCACGACCACCTTCCCAACTTCGTCGATCCGTTTTAAACTGTTTTAAGGTATTTAGGCAGGGTCGAACAGGCTCTTCTCCCCAGCTTCCGTACCGCACTAAGCGAGTCAGCACATAATTTCCTTGAATAATACAAAAATAAGTAATAAATTATTAAAACAGAAAAATCTTTATAATTTAATTAAATTCACTATTTTCTTGGTCCGCTTGACCAATTAATACTTTACAATTAATTAAGGTTTTTAGTAGAGTTGAAAAAAGTTAATGGCACGAGAGGGATTCGAACCCACGACCTTCGGCTAGATACGCCGCTGCTCTACCACCTGAGCTATCGTGACCTCGATCCACTCGGACATTAACTCCCCATCTCAACCCCACCTTATGAGTTTTCCCTCCTTTTGCCATTTTTCAGAAAAGGAGGGAAAATTCAAAAGGTGGGGTTGAGATGGGAAGTTGGTGTCCCAGTGGATCGAGGTCCCCACGACCTTCGGCTAGACAATTGTCGTCCAGAATCCAAACCGATTACACGACATTGAAAAATGGCAAAAGGAGGGAAAACTCATAAGGTGGGGTTGAGATGGGGAGTTGATGTCCGAGTGGATCGAGGTCACGATAGCTCAGGTGGTAGAGCAGCGGCGTATCTAGCCGAAGGTCGTGGGTTCGAATCCCTCTCGTGCCATTAACTTTTTTTCAACTCAACTAAAAACCTTAATTAATTTATAATTTAAATTTAAAACCTCACTTCTTCATTTACCATTTATTCTGTATATTCTTTATTTGATTGATGAGACAGTACGCTAGGTATTGCTGATATGTTCCTTTTTTTAATTATTTCTTCTTTCCTAGAATACAGATAACGAATAAATCAACGTTGCCTCTACTATTCTTTCAACTAGGTTAATAAAACGATGTATGGCCATTTCGAAATCTTCCAGGACACGTAAAGATGGAGCCTAAAGCCACATATATGACCCCCATTGGGTTGCTAACAAACCCAGAGGCAATGGTTGCCCTCACCGCAAACAAATAGCCCCCAATGGGGAAGACGGAATTAAACGGGCGTATTTATCCCTTTATACTACCACTCTACATTTCGAACAAATGTAAATTCGCCACGGGAAAATAATATGCTATATGATCAAGATGGAGAAAGTTAATGAAGTAAATCTATAATCTACAATTTAGGGTTATAGGGTTGTAACTTGTAAGTCAAAAGACATTGAAATATTAAAATCTTCTAAAGAAAGAAATATTTTTTAATCCTCAAGATAGAAAGAATTCCCTAATCATTAATCCCATACATTCTAATGCGTTTATTGGTAAAACGTAAACGTGGCACGTGTGAACTTGTGAACTTATTCAGTTGATTGTAACCACACATAAGCTAAGTTTAAAAGAGTATTTTTAATTTACAGAAATGTAAAAACCCAATTTCACAATAGTACGTTAATAACTTCAAATCGATTGCATCAGTTTTAAGTGCTGTGTTGTCACAATACATTTGCTAATTTCACCCATATTCACTAAGATAATGGTCATCCATTTTCTACGCAAGATTATTATTATTAATCCATTTTATGTTTTAGTGGCCAATTGACCGAGTTACTTCTTTCAGTTAATTATGCAAAAAGAGAAAAGAAAAGGTTTTGGTTGAGATAAAAAGTCAGTGTCACGAGGGGGATTCGAACCTACGACCTTCGGCTAGATACGCTGTTGCTCTACCACTTGAGCTATCGTGACTTCGATCCACTCGGACACCAATCTTCCACTTCAACCTACCTTCGAATTTTCCCTCCTTTTTGCCATTTTCAAATATCGTGTAATCAGGATTCGATTCTAAGCGACTTATGAAGTGGCCACGCGGAGCTATTATTGAAGTGAGACTTCTTTTCCTTATTAAATATATATCTATTTTATGTTTTAGTGGTCAATTGACCAAATTATTTCTTTCGATTAATTATTCTTTTTATGTAACGTTATTATTATTTTCGGTAACATTTTCTCAAATGTTCCGATAATTATCTCGGATGATGGTTGATTGCCCTGAATATAACTAACATCTATCACTACAAATTTTAGTACATTTATCTGATCTATCTATTTTCTACTTAACTATTTATATGTTGATTAATTATTGTTATATAGTATTTTCTATTTATCTGTTATTTTTTATATTATCATTTCTCTCTCTCTCTCTCTCTCTCTCTCTCTCTCTCTCTCTCTCTCTCTCATATATTTCTCACATTTCTCACAATCTCTGACATCACTTCACGTCAATTCACCACTGTTTTCCTCTCTCTCTCTCTCTCTCTCTCTCTCTCTCTCTCTCTCTCTCTCTCTCCCTCACTCTCCACTCATATTTTCTCTTTTTTCTCTCTGCCTTTCTCTATTTTCTTCTTTAGAGAAAGATTTGAGAGAATGAGTTCATAATTGCTGTGTCGTTATCTATCCCTTTCATACTTCCGCCCTCTCTCTCCCACTCCCTCTCTTACTATCTTTCTCGCAATCTCTCATCTCACTTCACCTCTCTTGGACTCATTCTCCCTACCACTCCCTCTCACTCTCCCACCGATTCACCCTCTCTCTCTCCCTCTCTCTCTCCCTCTCTCTCTCACTCCTCACTCATATATTCTCTTTTTCTCTCTCTGCATTTCTCTATTTTCCTCTTCAGAGAAAGATTTGAGAGAATGAGTTCATTATTGCTCTGTCGTTATCTATCCCTTTCATTCTTCCGCCCTCTCTCTCTCTCTCTCTCTCTCTCTCTCTCTCTCTCTCTCTCTCTTTCACTCTCTCTCTCTCTCTCTCTCTCTCTTTTTCTGTATCTTTCTCTCTTTCTCTTTTTTAATTTACTCTCATCTTTTCTAATCCCTTTTTTTTTACACTGTTTGTTATTTCCCATAATCTTTATTTAAATCACTGTCACATCTACATTTAGTAATGAGAAGTAATAGGGTATGGCGGCGAGAAGTTTGATCATGAATAATGGACGCATGAACGGGTTTATTACTAAACTTGGACTTGGAATAATAATCCATCAGGAGGTGGCCACTGTTTCTTCGCCGATGGCGGCAAGAAGGCCGGGGGGACGTTTCTTAGCCGTGATCCACCCTCATGAAATTACCGCTGATGTATTCCAGACCGTTAATTAAGACACCCCTAGGGTGGAGAGCCGTAATCCTGTTATAACTGGCAGAAGTCTATTCAACTAGTAAAGGTTCAAAGTGGATAAACGACCCTATGTCCCGATGAAGTTAATTTGCTGTTGGGAACGACATGTTGGTTAATTGTTTATAATTTTACCTTTTCAGACGGATCAATCCCCTACACGATCCAAACGGGGAGACAATTTCTAATTTGTATTGAATGTTAGCGGTGTACTTTGTTCCATTTGATAAATTTTCATTTAATTGATTTTATGCTATCCTTTAAAACGTATTTTCGAAATTTTATGGTGATGATCATGGATTGTAATATTTTCAACGGTATTTGATATAGAAGGGATATTTATGATGAAATTTCCAAGAAAAGGCCAGTGCCTTAATTTATTTATTTTTATTACCTATTATATTACTCGCTCATTATTATCGATTTTTTAATTTTTTTTCGCTTAGGGTCTTCTATTTAAATACGTATTCTGTTGATTTGGAATGAGAAAATCGACCTGAAATCAAGTTAAAATATTTAAATAGTTTAACATTTTAAATAAAAACATAGAAAACACATTACATTATTGCTTTAACTGGTTTTTTAAAAATCAAGTATTTTTATTTTACTTACCCACCGTGACCAGGCACCATCGGGTCAATAATCATCGCGTTCTTTCTGTAGGTGTATACTTGATAAATCGCATAATATAAATTATTAATTAATCGGTTAATAACAAGAAGCCGTCGATACTTGCTACTGCTTTGCCGACTTTGAAAATATTGACTAAAACCTCCGTAAAATAACTTGACAGAGATGAAAGCTGTTTCCCGAGGCAATAACCGTCGAAATTGATTTTTCAACGTCCAATAAGGTTTGTTTAATCCCTGTGAAACTTAAATTAAACAATATCAAAACGCTGACTCAGGTCATGTAGAGTCCTGATAATGGGATTTGATGGGCAAACAAGAGGTACGATTACGCATAACATGATATTTATAAATTTACTACCCATGCCAAATTTAACCAATCTTTACGGTAATGTTAAGATATTTCTGGCTGTGGTAGAATGTAAATCTTGTATGTTTCTTTATTCTTATATTTTAAATAACAATACCTTTTTGTTAGAAAACAAACAGTATTCCTTTAGTGCGCCTTGCATGTAGCCCAGGCTCAGGATAGGATCTGGCACCCAGGCATCCTTTATAAACTTAAACACTTTCTACCTTCCCTTTATTATCTTAGTTTGGAATCCTTTTTAAATGTTTGATACTTAAAAGTGAGGTGCGGTAACAAAAACTCAGATATCATACCAATAAAATCCAGCGTCCCACAAGGGAGCATTCTTGGTCCCAGCCTGTATACCATGTCCATTATTGTCTCTCCTAATAATAAATCTCAACAGCACTAACTGAAACTGCGATTTTCTGTTTTAAACCGAATCCTGTTCAGGCAACTTTCAGTATCTACCTATAAGAATAGCTTGAATTTACCAAAGACTGCTGCAAAATGTGAAGAACAAAACCGCATGCGGAAAAATGTACCCAGTGTTCATTTAAATTGAACCAAGTCTTTCTCTCCCCTTTACAAGGAGCTATTTCAAATTCAAGCGAGATGCTTAGTACTTTATCCAGACAGCAACCGATTTAGAAACTTCACAAAATACTTAGGAGACATCAACTTGACAGAAGACTTTTAGGGCCCAAATCTTTTTTTGGCGGTCAAAACTCAACTAACACTATGCATGACATTACAGGACCACTTTGAACATATGGAAAGAAACTTGGAAAATTAAATAAAATTCCATTCGTCTCAAATACTTCAAAACTTTCATTGAAACATTTTAAATCTTAATTATTATTTATTGAGCGTATACTCTTTGCTTTAAATATATATTTATTTATCTTATCCCGGAGTCGTATGTAACTGGGCTGTTGTACAGAGCAAGTTGCGGCAAGGATTTCATTGAGATCGTTAAACCAGCGTTCCGCAAGGGAGCATTCTTGGTCCCATCATGTAAACCATTTACACTGCTTACAAACCCAATCGGTATCACCTATTGTATCTTCTTACATGGATTTTTTCAATGTAACCACCAACATCTAAGAGCACATTGAGTTTATCAAAGACTGTTCCAAAAATGAAGGCCAAGACTGGATAAGGAAAATTGTTTACAGTGTACGTTTAAATTGAAAAAAAAGTATTTTGCTACCGACTGCGACTCAGGGATAGGGATAGGGTAAAAGAGGCGGCCGCAAGGCCTTCTGCACCACGACCTGAGTAGATCTATTGTTCTCGTTTCAATTTTATAACTCACTTGCCAACTTCATGTTGTTAATCTACTTCCATACCCTTGCCAGCGTCTCCTAGTGTAAGATCTTGCTTGTGTCTTTTACTGTTTTAGTTGCAAGAACCTGACCTACATAGACCTTCACAAAAACATGATGAAGAGGGGTCGTGGTAGCCGTCACCTTTCCTTACATTTTTTCTTGAATTTAGTCACTGTATAAAAGACTAATGATAGGAATAAAAGAGGTAGCTAAAAGCCCTTTTGCACCTCAAACTGAGTAGATCTACTGTGCTCCTCTAATTTAATAAACCACTGGCTAGCTTCAGGTTGTTAACCAGCCTCTAAAGTATTTCCAGCAGCTCTTAAGTTAGGATCTAGCTTGCGGCTTTTCCCCTTCTAAGTGCAAAATCTACACCTATATAAAATGTGTAATGAGGTACCCTCTTCTTCCTGGTATTATATGCACAGTGTTTCTTTTGCTATCTTCCAATCCAGTGGATGTCCTTTCTTAAATGGCAGTGCCCTGTCAGGAGTCCAAACTGGTTCGGTTGCGGTTTCCTTCCAAGTAATTCCTTTGCTCGTTCTGCAGATGGCCTTTCTATGAACCTCTTCACGTGCCCAATGCCTATTGTTCCACCAGGTTTTGCGCTCATTAATGATCCATTTTGAGATATATCCTCTTTTGTGGCAAGATGCTAGGCCACAGTAGGGTTCAGGACCTAGAAAGTCCTGGCTCCCTGTTTGGCCAAAGTGTCAAAATTTTCGTTGTCTCTATGCCCCGAATGCACAGAGACCACGCCAGGTTCGGATGATTAGTCGCTGACTTCCGCCATGACCACTGCCACACAAATCACATAATTAATAAAAAATTATACCTAGACATCAGAATTACAAGGAATTTCCACACATCACTTTAGGGACCACAATTTTACAGACGATTTGGATAAATTCTAAGACTTTTAATAGCTGACATCTGTTTTGACCATCAAAATTCAAACACATTACTGCGACACTTTGGACATATTGAAAGTTACTTTGACATTACGCCAAGGCATACAATATCCAAAGCTCTCTACTACGTCACTAGACTCACTGTCCAAAGCTACTACTTTTCTAACCTAATTATCCTATCAACAAATAAAAAGGAAATAGATAAAACCTAATTATCTACAATGCCCTCAACATTTCTCTCGTTAACGAACTAGTCCAATCCCGCTACTGAAAGTTTCACACCTAGATCTCGATCCATCCTAATTCTATTGTACAAACTGTATACTCTCCTACCATGCGAACCCGCCACATCAATTTCATAAAGACGATGGTGTCGAGACTACCTCACCTCTTCATCCTTTATATTAAAGATTTAGCGTTGGCTGGTCAGAGTTGTGACCGGAAGAAAAACTATGCACGCACATATTTGTCCTATGTATTTTTATATGCACAAGCTTCAAATATTATTTGTTTATAATAATAATAGAATACGTCGCCTTAAATGACTTTGAGAGTATGTAAATTCAAGATATGCATAAGATCTGGACATTTTTACTCACTCTTAATATAAATAAGTATTTAATTTTAATTAAAAAATATAAACATAAGAACCACGTAATAATAATCATTGAAATGCTATAATTTGGGGGGTTAACAATGCAAAAATGATACCAGTGTTTATTACATGAAAAAACCCATGATACAAAATAAATGGAAATTTAAATCACTCACATATTCAAATAAATAGTTACGTTCCGTGTTGATATGTTTTCACCCCGGCATCATCGTATCGAACAAATGTAAATAAATAAATGTAAAGTTAACTGGATTAACCTGGTGAAATTGCTCTCTGGGTCATCTATTTCATACGTTTATTTAAATTAATACAAAAAAATTCTCATTTCTACTTCCCGTTCATATTGGCTGCGGGATTTCTTTTTCATCCTTTAATGGATAGGGTTATCCTTTGTTTCCATGAAGTTGTTTGTTGACACTGAAATTCCCAGGGCCTTTTTCGCTCTGTTAAACTTTGTTCAATTTTTTAACACAATTAACATTGCTAACACATACCGATCTGTTCGAGGTTTTTACCTGAATCAAAGTGCTTTCACTCATTAATGTTTCGCCATGTGATTCCAACAAATTGAAACAAAAACATTGTCTTGTAAATAATGTTGACGTGGTTGTTTGAATTATTTCACCCGAGAAATTTCCGACCTCCCGAGGCTTGATTATTCGTTTACATCCGTGCGTTTAAACTTAGTCGAAACACTAAGTGATTGGGCATAATTGGATACTAGGAGTTTACATTTATGCAAGGGGGACTATGATGGAGAAGGTAATTACATAGTTAACAACACTATTATAATCCAATGCGGCGAAACTTAACGGCACCAACCGCTGCCATCTTAGTGATATTACCTTCTGCTCCGGGTAAACCTCAAAGAGACTCACATGATGTTAAGACATGACAATATGTAAAAACATTACCGCCTAATCAAATAATATACAAAACACTTATTACATAGATTTTACACACGTATTGCATACATTATTTTAATCATTTTAACAACTCTTTCTACTACAAATACGACAACATATTTTTTTATTGTGACCGTTTTTAATATATTAACTATAATCCAATAAGCAATTGATGGTGCCAGAACTGAAACATGTTTACACATAAAATTGAGGATCAGATTTGAAAATCACTTTCTATTTTTAGAATTTAAATTCGAATAAATTAAAAATATAATTCACATTTTTAATATTGAAGTCGCTTTGGTTATGCTGAAAAAATATTTAGTTGCTAATTTTTCAGACAATATTCAGACTATTTCTCAAAATATTATCATTTATGGCAAACAGCCAAACATACAAAACAACTACATATTATAACAATACAACTCATAATATGATCAATGAATAAAATACAAAATGTAATATAAAAAATAATAAAATTAATCCAGACAGAATTCATTCGGAATATACCTTTTCTGATTTTAGGGGGTTATGTTCAGGCAAACAATGTTTTGACCTACCGATGCCAAAATTCAAATTTGATATAAAATTTCAATTAATATATTCAATTTAACTCAGGAACGCAGCTGGGCGTTAGTCCTCACTACAAGTTTCAAGTCATACTTTATATTTAATACAATTAATCAAGGTTTTAAGTTGAGATAAAAAAGTCAGTGTCACGAGCGGGATTCGAACCCACGACCTTTGACTTGATACGCCGCTACTCTACCACTTGAGCTATCGTGACTTCGATCCCCTCGGGCACTAACTTCCCATCTCAACCGCACCTTTTGAATTTTCCCTCTTTTTTGCCATTTTTCAAATTTCGTGTAATCTATTTGATTCTCGGCTACAAGTGAAATGGCCACGGAGAGCTATAGTGAAGTATACTTCTTTTTAATTCATTAAGTTCACTACTTTTCGTGGTCCGCTTGACCAATTAATATCATACAATTAATCAAGGTTTTAAGTTGAGATAAAAATCAAATAATAAAATAATAAAATAAAAATCGAATCCCGCTCGTGACACTGACTTTTTTATCTCAATTTAAAACCTTAATTAATTGTATGATATTAATTGGTCAAGCGGACAACGAAAAATAGTGAATTTATATTTAATGTATAGTCAGTACTATAGTGCATTAGCATAATAACGTGTAAAAAAATCCAATAGAACCGACAAGAAGAAAGAAAACCCAGATAATATCGTCTGTATCTTGTATAAAGATGGATCTAAAATCGAGTATTGGTCCGGAGCTGATATAATCGAAACAGACCAAGGATTAAAATTTATGTAAGCCTTGGGTAAAGATTGTGTTTTTTGGAAACCAGGCAGACCAAAAGGTTGGGTGTGACCCACAAAAGAATAGCCGCCTACTCGGACAGTCAGGTGGCACTAAAGGCAACTAACCATATCGGTAGTGAAGTCCAGTACCGTTTGGGAATTAGAGACAAAAAATGCATTGTTTGGGTACTTAACAATACAAGGCCTGAGGCAACAAGGAAAAATTTGCCATGGTAAGTTCAGTCAGGACACGGAACCCTTTTGCTGCATACCAAAGTTCAATAAACGTTGATCCATCAGTTAGTCCTCCATTGGGTTCAATGGGACTGTATCTCAGGACATGCAAAAAGTTCATCAATGGACGATCGCAGAAACTATGTAGACCATAATGATTGTGGGACGTGTGACTGGAAACTGCAACTCCGGTGGCATAAGTAAAAAGCTCAGAACAGCAAAAACCACCCTGTCTACATTTTGCCAAGAAAAATAAAAACATCGAAACATCTTTTCTATTGGTACAAAGCCTATTAGGCTGAGATTCCTTCTAATGAGAGAGGAAATGTCTTAGCCTGAAAGATACAAACATGAGAACTTAACTAAGTTTTGGAATCTGGTGAAAAACCTTATACTTAACAAAAAGCTCTATACGATGATGGATTTTGCACAATAGGCTAATATGCGGTGTCGTAAAGAGGAAGACTCATTTTAACCTTTCACTAACCTTAACAAGCAGCCAATTCTTTGGAAAAATCGCAGTTATTGGCTTATTCTTATCAATTTTCCTGCACAAGTGTAATAAACGTAAATAAAATGAATTTTTTTTTAAACTTTGGTACAATAGTTCATTGACAAACGTCAACAACGTTTTTAACAATTATCAATTGATTTGAAAAGATACGAATTCAATTACAAATGTTTTTGTTTTTGAACTTATCCAAATTGAAATTTCGACCCTCGAAGACAAGTGATAGAACAGTGATCATTTAACGCCTACCTCATAAGCATAAGCTCCGTCAGTTAGTTTTAGGTCATCACCATATTTTTTCAATCCTTCTGTATGAATAACTGTCTCTATTGGACAAGCACATAAAATGCAAAGCCTAAACCTATTCCTATTGACAAGCTTGCAATTGTTTCTTAATTTTTGAATTTTAAGTCGTCTTAATATTTGGATCATTACTCGTAACATAATACAATGGGAAGTCTGCCGTCATGCCTGCTGGTAACCAATAATGATTTTTAATTTCAGATCGATTATTTTTTTATTTTAACCAGAAATACATTTAGTTAGTTTTGTTTACATTTAGAACTAACCTTTTCACGAAAGCGCAATACTCAGCCTATTAAAAATTTTAGAATTAATTTGATTTTCAACCTGTAATAATTTGTTTCGAAGCATGTAATTAACATCTGCAATGGGATTTGTGAGATTTAACCCAATTCATAAAAAACAGGAGTGGTCGTAAAATTGACCCTTGGGAGGCACCGATTTTCGATAAACGAGATTTTTCAAATGACGCATATCTGAATAGTTGCCATTGAACGTTCTACATCCTTCTCGAAAGAAAAGAGGTAACCAAAAAACACGTTTTAACGGAAATTATATAGAAGTGCTATTTTTAATCTAAATTTTATGAGATATACTGTCTATAGCGGAAGATAAAAAGATCTAAGTAAAGTAAAGCCGCGTATTCGTCTTTTTTTTAGAGAAATAAAAATGAAATTTATTAGATTACCTAAACGTCTTGTTTTTCTTCAATTTCTAATGAAATTATTACACTTTTAGATAAATCTTGCCATATCGAAATATTTATGTTTTTTATCCCCTTTTGTTCAAAATCTGGATATTTCAATTTTTTTTGTAATTCGTAATTATTCGAGATCCGTTCTACTATAAATTAACAGGATTGTACTGTATTTTACAGAAAGAGAAGGGAAAAGCGTTGTTTCGTAAGGGTATTAAGTTGTAAATAACAATAAGGTAACAGAAAGATGCTCGAAGAAAACAGAGGGGTGGCTGTTCCATAGACTCAAACTTTTGTAGATCTCGTAAAACGGTTTAAAATATTTATGTAAAGATGAAAATTAACTTTTGAAAAGGGCCATAATGTCCTCTGGGAAACTAAAGTTGTTTTTGAAGTGGCATAAAGTTATGCAAGCGCCTCGAGCTATTACCGGAGATGATTTATACCTTATCTCTTGTTTATCAGCAGACCCGGTAACCACTAAATTGGTGTAATATTTTATTTATACAAAAGTAAAAGCGACATGGAAACATTCATGTGTGCCCAGTTTAAAAAACTGCTGTTTGAACCGTATAACTGCGGTGGGCCTACGGGTAAAAACTTTCATACAGCCTAAAAGTAATCAAACGAATTGCTTTCACGTACACTTCTGCATTCCCCGGAAAATTAACATTTATATGCAAATTAAATGCCCGTTTTTTTCCCTGGGCGGACCTTGCGAAGAAAACTCGCCTTTGGGGACAATTCAGTTAAATTAAATAAAAACATTTTTTTACGGGTAATAAATAACACAAAGAGGGCGACATTATACTAAACTGATGTGGTAAAAGTAATTTAAACCACTTATATTTTATTGTGTATTTAGCCAATTAACCTAATACAATAATTACTACACTAATTTGATTATTTTTAAAAGGCCTGTAGTTATCAAAATACAAAATACAAAGAACCTGTTGCTTAAAAAACATTTCGTTCTCGTTATTTTTATATGTCATTACTTATTTTCTCTATGTATGGGTGGCACTTCTGTTTGTTCATGTAAATTGGAAACACCATGGAGATTGTGTAAAGCGAATTTTTATGTGTTAAATACCGTAAAGTTTGTTTTTGCATTGTCTTTTGAGGATATTTGTTTGTACAGTATGAACATCAATACATGTTTGCACAAAAATTAGCTAAGAATAGATATTTCTGTTTGAATTGTTACAAGTATCGTCTACTGTTTTGACCTTGAAATAGCTCGAAATCTTGACAGATTGAATTTGGTTTTTTTCCTCCAGACCGTACCGTGATCCACATACGCATTGTAACCTTGGGCTATGAAACGGTGATGATACTAAACCCGCACGACCTGGGAGTGTTGCCGAAGTGTTGGTCTTTAGCCCCCTTGAATGGTATTAAAATGCACTTAATTTTTATAGTCATTTCAAGTTTTAGGTAAAACAAAACACTATTCTGTAACAATAAAAATTCAAATGCAATATTACATAAAGTTATTTTCTTATGTTTTGATTATTATTAATTCAATCTGTACTTGTAAAAAAGCCGTTTTCAGTATTAGAAGTATCGACCAATTTTTCAATTACGAGCACTCTGGATCAAAGTATGGTCTTGTAGAAGAAAGCAATTTAGTTGCCAAGCTTTCGAACTATTTTAAGGTCATCATCAGGGCAAAATGTGAGAAATTTGAGAATGCTTGTAAAAAATAAATATTTCAATCTGTAGACATATTTAAGATTGTTTTGTCCTAATGATGACCTTAAAATAGATGGAAATGTTGACAGTAATAATTAAATTTGCTTTCTTCTTCAAGATCATATCTTGATCAAGAGCGTTTGTAAGCTTATGAAGAAAATAAAACATTCAATGAAATTTTTAGATTCATTTATAATTATTAAAATAATCTGATTCATTTTAATAAAAAAATAAAAAATAATAAATTGGATAACAATAGCATATTCTAAATATTTAACCTACAATTTTATATAGCTAAAATATTGGTTGTTAAAGTTAAAATATTTCTGAACATTTGTATTTCAAATATTTAAAAAAACCTTTTCTCCTCAAGATGAGAAGAGAACTAACCGACGATGACGTGTAATTATTTGGCCGTAGAACTTACACCTTACTAAAAAATTCAGCATTTACAAACCTTCCGAAAACCGATATGCACTAAGAAATTGAACTTTATGGATCAACGAACAAGGAAAAATCCAATCAATCGAAACAAAAATCAAAACAAACAAAGAAAAATATTAAACTGTCCCGTCCAAGTTTCAAAGCAAACAATCCTCAGTGAACTCCATATCCTATTCGTAAATGACAGTATTAAATCCCGATACAAAAACGTCCACAAAAATGTAAAACTTCATCTAACCAACTTTTCCCAACATTCCTGGAATCCCACACGCGATTCGAAGCGGTTGTGATCTGGAGATTGCCTCAATGTAAAGAGGTGTCAGAGCTGGGTGATTTCTGGGTTTGTAACAGGCTAAATATTCAATATGTCTGTTATCGCATTAGCTTGTTGCTTCTAAAACCCTTTTTTTTAAGTTAAAAAGTTTTAAAAATCATAACAAATACAAAAAAAAATCTTCTCAAATGAACAGACGTTTTGCATTAGTATGAATTGGATGTCAACAATTAGAAAAGTGCTTAAAACATAGATTTGTGGAAGTTTTCAATGTTTTTCATTTTTTTAAAACTATCCAAACCCGGGAAAAAATGAAGGGTGGTTCGAAAACGTATGATAAGTATAAAGGGTCCTCAATCTACCAGACATTAATTTATGTTTTGCACAGTCATACCTGAAACTTCGGCGACCCATCGTTGTCATAAAGGTAGTATCGGTTCTTTTCGGTTGACCAGGTTAAGTCGATTTTTCGAAAATTCCTGGTTGTAACCACCTCTCCGATATTTTCAGTCATCTTGTGATACCAAATTTCATCCTCTGTGACAAGAAAGTTCATTTCTATCACGCAAAATTAGTGAAGGGTATGTTACTGAGCAACCAATTTTGTCAATTTATGTGATAATTTCTTTGTTTTTCCATGCTTAAAATACGCTCGATTGATTTATTTATGTAATCAATTACAGAATATTGAAAAAATACTGTAAAATTGCTAAGGTGAAAATTACTAATCTCACTTCCTGTTTGTCCTTTTTTCTTCTTAACTCTTTAAATTCCACAAAGCTTTAAACAAAATTTCAACTGACGAACATTGGACATGGGAAACATCTATTTTCCGTCTGGCGGCAAAACTTCGGATAATCTTTTAACATGACTTATACCGTACAGATGAAAGGTTTCCCACGGTTTGCATTAAAACCGTCCGTTCTCTCGCCCTAACCCACGTCAGACGCCCACGGTTCGATCCTTTTCTCTTCCATTTTCTTTTTTATGTATGCAAACTTGCATATCCGGTTGGGTGATAACCGAAATTGATAGAAACGATTCACGCCTCCCTTGGCTGAAAGCGTTTCAAAGGATTGCCGTTCTTACAGGCGTGAAGTTGTATGTTTTTAAGGAATGTTCTTTAGTTGGATCTTTACACGCAATGCTTATTCTTTCTTAAAATTCTTTTCATTTATAACTTTCTTTTGCCCTATGATCTAAATAATTTCCTGTGTTCTGATCTGTAGGATGTGTGACCGTTTTCTTAAGGATTTTATTGATAGTTGTCTTTGAAAAAGAAACATCCCTTTTTTACATAAAACTCATGTTACTTCTACATTTGTGGTATAAATAATAATATTCGAACTGGGAATTAAATTTCACAAGAGAGACACCAAACTAAATAAGGGAAATTCGTCTTGGGCGGGGGCGGGACTGAATGAAAAGCCGTCAATCAAAAAAATTACCTGTCTTCCGCATTTCGTCGAATCCCGCCTCTTGGCGGTTCACCAAAGCGATAGCTAGAAGAATATAGGAAAAACATTTGTCTTCATGCCTCAGGCAATCTTTCGTCTGGTTTGGATTAAAAAAGAACGACTTAATGACTTCTGCTGCCACGTGTAGCTTGTAGATATGTGTTTATGAGTGTATATGTGCGCGTCAGTAATACATGTTTATGTCTATCCAATATGAGTTAAAGTACAGATAAATGCAGTTGTGTGAATGTGGTTTAAGAGTACATATTATTTATATTTCTATCTCCACTTCTATCTCATTCTCTCATTATCTAGATATTTCTTTATCTCTCTCTCTCCTCTCTCTTTCACTCCCTCCTTATATTCCCTACATATTTTTCTTTCATAAATAAATACATACTTTTGTAACGTGAAATATTTAATAAAAATATATAAAACATTTTAAAAATTGTAAAGTCCAAAAGAATCTGCAAAAATTGCTGCATATTTAAAGTATAATGGTATAAAAGTATGTACAATATACGTCACGTTAGGTGAAAGGTCTTTCTTTTTCTCTCTCTCTCTACTTCTCTCTTTCTCTCTCTCACTCTCTCTCTCTCTCTTTCACGCTCTCTCTCTTTCCCTCTCTCGCTCTCTCTCCTTCCGTCCCACTCTCTCTCCTCTATCTCACTCTCTCACTCTCTTTCTCTTTCTCTCACGCTCTTTCTCACTCTCGCTCTCTCTCTCTCACTCTCTTTCTCTTTCTCTCACGCTCACTCACTCTCGCTCTCTCTCTCACTCTCTCACTCTCTTTCTCTCACGCTCTCTCACTCTCGCTCTCTCCCTCCCTCTCTCTTTCTCTCTCTCTCTCTCTCTCTCTCTCTCTCTCTCTCTCTCTCTTTGTTCATCCATTTCATTATCACTATTTTCCCACTTCCTTCCACTTCTTTTTCTTTCACTCTCTCATCCTACATATTTTTTACATAAACAAATATATATGTATATACTCCCTTTCCCGTTATCAATCTTTCTCTCTCNCTCTCTCTCTCTCTCTCTCTCTCTCTCTCTCTCTCTCTCTCTCCCTACATATTTTTTACATAAACAAATGTATATGTATGTATTCTTTCTCACTTTCTCTCTCGCTTTTTCTTTTTTTCTCTTTTCGTACCTATTTTTTACATAAACAAATATATATGTATATAATCCCTCTCCAGTTCTTAATCTCTCTCTCTCTCTCTCTCTCTCTCTCTCTCTCTCTCTCTCTCTCTCTCACTCACTCACTCTCTCCCTGTTTTAATATAATTATTAATGGAAGGAATATTAAATTATATATCTATTTCTCTATCTCTTTTTCCTGCTTTGTCTTCTATCTATGTTATACCGATTTTCTTTGTTATTTTAGTTATTATCCATAATTTTGAATTTATTCGTATAGTTTATAGAGCACAACATTTCTACTCTAAAGGGTAAAAATACAACCAGGAAAAACAATTTCATTTAATTAAATTTATTTTTGTTCCAATGTACTGTTCAGTTGATATAATTGTTGCTTCGCTCGATCAAGGGTTGCCGAACGTGCTTTTTTCCGTGCAAGACCAGTCAGTAAGCTGAAAGAAATATCGTATTTACCATTGTTGTAGCAAGTTTGGCCATCGGCGATACAGACCCTAGAGCGGATTATAGGCCCAAAAGCTGTTTCTGAGCGAGTCAGACACAATTCGAAAAGCGATGACAGCCGGTCGGGAGATATGAAAACAAAAGTGGCCGGGACAAAAGGTCGTGGCCGAACACATGGAAAAACAAACAGGCTCGACGGCAAGAATCGGCTCCTCCAATACGCCCTTTATGGGCTGAGAGGGAACAAATAAATCGGAATTGTTTTCAGCCGGGACGCCGTTCCGCTTGAGGAAAATGCGTCCCCGATAAAAATCGCCCGTTCATAAACGCGACATACGACCAAATCCGTCCCTCCTTCCTCGAAAGCATGACTTAACGGGATCTGTCAAGATTCCATCCCGGGGGAGAATTTAACACAGATTTACCGGGTTAATGTGCTTGTCTTGTTCGCCTAGTTCGCGAAAGGTTCGCTCCTAATTTAAT
Source organism: Cimex lectularius (assembly GCF_000648675.2). Lineage (NCBI taxonomy): Eukaryota > Metazoa > Arthropoda > Insecta > Hemiptera > Cimicidae > Cimex > Cimex lectularius. The sequence goes on along the minus strand of NW_019392674.1, from coordinate 1,689,207 downwards.
CTCCGTTGATTAACACCTTCGAAAACTGAAATATGACTGGGTCACATGTGGTAAACATGTTAGAACAAGGCTGCCGCCTGTCATGTCCCTTCGGCCTCAAACAACTGAACAATTATTTTTTAATTATCCTGTGAAATATTGGCTTGTCAAGATAAAGATTACATTATTTTAAATGAACGAATAAATTTACTGAAATTTCATTTATTCTGTTTACTTTATTACTCCCTTTCTAAGCTTGTTTGAAGGAAAAGAGCTTTAATAAATTCAAAAAACTGAGGATGAATAAATTAAATAATTTATTTTAAGAAATTAGCAACTTCTAATTAAAAAAATGATTTAAATAATTGAAAATTATAATAATAATTGCAACAAATAGCTAAGAAAATTTTACCGAGTAATGGCACAACTTGACGCATTACTAATGTTTTGTAGAGAGACGTTTCAATACCGATAGCTCTGTATATATTTGCATACAAATATATATACTTGTTTATTTAAAGTGACAGAAGAGAAAAAGGACGAAAGAGATATAAAAAGTTTAAGAAAGAAAAAGAGAGAGAGCGAGACTGAGGAAGTGAAATAAAGGTATTATTAGAGAGAGGAATAGTGAAAGGAAACAATAGCCAAAGAAATTGTGAGAAAGAAATAGAAAAAAGATACTATGTTAAATGAACCTAAAATCTATTTAATATTGCTACATATATATCTTTACCGGTCACAATTGACCATTTTATTTATTTTAATTAATTATTCTTTTAACTAAGATCTTGTTTGAGATGAAAATGTGTCACGAGCGGGATTCGAACCCATGGCTTTAGAGTTAATATTATTATTGTACAAGGAAATTCTCGAAATATGGCGAACTTTAAGAGAAAGATAGGATAACCGGATAGAGGTTATCATAAATATTGTAATGCTGAATGAACGGGTGATAAGCCTCAGAGACAAAGCAAGAAAGTAATAGTGCAAAATTTATATATATATATATATATATATATATATGTATATGTATATGTGTGTATATGTATACATATTTATGTATGTATGTATATATATATTTATGTATGTATATATATATATACACATATATATACGAACAGTTTAGCAAAGAAAAATGGTAAAGAGATCCATAAAAACATAAACAGTTTTTTTCTTTTCTTTCTAGATTGGGATATCTAAAACAAGATAAAGAGAGGTTGAGAGGGTGAAAAAGAGAGAGAGAGAGAGAGAGAGAGAGAGAGAGAGAGAGAGAGAGAGAATTGAAAGAGAGTGAACAGAAAAGTGATAGAGTAAACAAACAATAAGATTTAGCTGTTTTAGAATGGCCTAAAAACTGGTTGAGATAATGCAAACGATGTCAATTAATTCTTAAAGGACGATTTTGAAATATTTTAGATGTAGCTGTATATTACATTAAGTGCCAACGTAAAGTAGGAAGGGTTGAAAAAGCGTGAGTAGTGAATCAGTGAGAGAGGGGTTGAGGGAGGGACAGAGAGAGAGGGAGTGAGAGAGAGAGTGAATTGAAAGAGAGTAAACAGAAAAGTGATAGTGTAACAAATAATAAAATTTAGCTTTTTTAGGTTGGCATAAAACCTGATTGAGATAGTGAAAACTATTTCAAAAGGCACTTAAAGGGTGGTTTTTTTGTATTGGGTTGTCCGGAAAATAATGCAGGATTTTGGTATTAAACAAAAAAAAAGAAACTAGTTACTTTAAAGCAATGTTCTTTAATCAAAATAATTTCCCATACTCTCAATACATTTCTCCCAACGTGTTGGTAACTTATTAATTCCGTCTGAGTAGAATTCAGAATTTTTAGAATTGATAAAGTCAATAAATGCATTTTCCAGTTCCGTTTGATTTTTGAATATTATGTGTTGTAAGTAGTGGTCCAGGTGTCTAAAAAAATGGTAGTCAGTAGGCGAGAGGTCCGGAGAGTAGGGTGGGTGAGGCAAAGTTTCATAGCCAAGCTCCAATAATTTTTGTGACGTTACACGTGACACATGTGGTCGAGCGTTGTCATGCAACAAAATGGGCCCTTTCCGATTGACCAAAGAGGGCTTCATTACTGCCAATTTCTGATGCATGGTATTAATTTGGTTACAGTATGATTCAGCATTGATGGTTTCGCCAGGATTTAAGAAGCTGTAGTGTATTAAACCAAATGAAGCCCACCATACCGTAACCATTACCTTTTTTTGATGAGTTGGGGGCTTTGGAAAATGTATTGGAGCTTCTCCTTTGTCGAGCCACTGTCCAGAACGTCTAGTGTTATCGTAGAGAATCCACTTTTCGTCACATGTAACAATTCTGGCCAGAAATGGGTCATTTTTGTTTCGACAAAGAAGTGATGCACAAACATCAAAACGCTGATTTTTTTGGCGATCGTTTAATGAGTGTGGAACCCAATTTTCGAGTTTTTTCACTTTTCCAATCGCCTTGAGGTGGTCAGCGACGGTCGTTTTACTGACTTTGAGTTGCTCTGCAAGTTCTCGAACAGTTGTTTTGGGGTTTTCTTCCACCACTGATCGCAGAACATCATCATTAAGAGAGGAAGGCCTTCCACGACCTTCTTCATCTTCAAGGCTGAAATCTCCCTCCCGAAATTTTTTAAACCACCTTTGCACAGTGCACTCATTAACACAACCCTCGCCCCAGACTTGGTTAATGTTTCTAGCCGTTTGGGCTCCGCTTCGGCCGAGTTTAAACTCGTAAAAGAAAATCGTACGAAATTCTCGCTTTGACATTATAAGGATGACTGAATTATTTCCAAGTAGCGGAATGCTACAGAGGTAAACAAACAATATCTAATCCTGTAAACGTAAACAGAATATTTTATATAGATTTTTTTTAATGAAAACTTAAAATCCTGCATTATTTTCCGGACAACCCGATACAATAGTATATCTACACATTAAAGAAGGTACAAAGAACTTGGAAGTGTTGAAAAAGCGTGATTATGTGAATCGGTGCAGTCAGAAAGAATCTGAGGTAGAGCTGGAGATAAATAGATAGATAGATAGATGGATGGATAGATAGATAGAGTAAGAGAGAGAGAGAGAGAGAGACAGAGAGAGAGAGAGAGAGACAGACAGACAGACAGAAAGAGTGAGAGAGAGAGAATATAAATACAATATGACATGACAAAAAAGATCGTCTAATTGATAAAAATAAAGATGTTGTAAAAGATGACGGGCAAATACAGATAAATATAATACTATACAAAATGTAGAAAGGTTAATCACAATGAAATAATATCAACGGAAAGAGAAAATCAATCTTAAAATCCGAAACGCTGATGCTAAATTAAAAAAAAATGATTTATAAAAATGGCAGCGTCGGTGGGCCGGAGAGGCAAAGAAGTTCTCGCGTAACAAGCACTGAGATGGGTGGCTCTTGGTGGGCCTAGCTCGTAGCAGAAGGATAATCTTCACCCGGTTAAGAATTGGGCATAGGAGGTTGACACACGTTCCATATCTTGGAGGAAATAGGGGTGTATGTAGTACTGATAGATTTGTGGACATAGCGTGCGTTGAAGGTGAATGTATTTATTAGCGCGCATGTGTAGTGAGAGAGCGCTATGGCGATTGAGAGGCGAAACCTGATGATCCTCAAATAGGTTAATCTATAAAAGGTTTAAAGGATGATGGAGGAATATCGAGTACTTCACCACCCTAAGTGAGTGTATGGTATGAAAATAAGTAAGAATGTATTTAAAGGTGAGTGAATGTGTTAACGGATTTAGGAATTGATTGCATTTGGGGGCTGAAATGACCTAGTTTTTGACAGCCCTTGGAATCGCGGCACCTGGACGGATAAGATCAAGGTCTGACCCCGGACTGCCAACATCCGAGGTGGATGATTCACGAGGCATGCCGGTAATTTATTGTACAATTCATAAGGTTGAATTGCCATGGACTGCGAAAGTGATATGCACAACTCTATACACGCGTGTATGTATGCACATACGTGTCCAGATTTCAACTTACATATAAATCCGTAATTTTAAATTTGTTTTATCTAATACTGGAAAATTTGTGGAAGTAGAATAAATGACATTTATTTAAGAGATTTTGTAAAATGCTTACTCTCAAGCTTTGAGTAATCTATATTATACATTGAATCTTGTATTAACACCGGCCTTCTTGTTGAGTTGTTTTAAAGTTCAAATATTTAATTAGAACATTAAGAAAGATAAATATTTATACCGAATATTAATTTACAACCCTAACTCGTCCTCAGATCGCGTTATAATTTTATTCAGAATTAATTAACATAAATCTTTTCAATCTCGCAAAAATTAAAGACAGGAATGAACCTATCTCAGATGTATTTCTTTCTTGTAGGTTTGATTTGTCATGATCGAAAATAATCAAAATCTTTGTTAATTTCCAGTAAAGACGGGTATATTAAAAGAGCGAAACGGGTTGAATTTTAATGAATAACCTTTGAGACCCTTGCACGCGTTGCCATTTTCTCTTGTAAGTTATTGCAGTGCGTGAGCCACATTTCAACGAGGATGGAACGGTTTCCCATTCCATAAATACTAAACTGATTATTTTATAATTTGGCAAAGCCTATAAGAAACAAATTGCTTTTAAGCGCACGCAAGGAAAGCGCATTTTGTCGGTTGTAATCGAAAAGACCGCATTCTCGTGCCACCGGAGAAGAAAATCCGTTAAACAAAACAGTTGCAGTAAGTTCGGTAATAATAGTTTTTAAATAAATAGAATATTTTTTTTATTTGTTTTGTTGCTGTAGAAATTTTGCTTATCTTCTTTTTTCTGTATTTATTAGATTTATTTATCGATTTATACTCAGTTGGACATAGTCCGTGTTAAGTCTGGCGAACGGAACTGGAAAGTTGGCCGGATAGAAACTTGTTATGAAAGCTTTAGTAGGTACTTAAGGCTTTCGTTAACTGCGCCAAACTTATTTAAGACCCGGGACTTTTCCCAGGGACGGGGAATGTTTTGTCCAATATTGTACACTATCACGATGAAAATTTACTCGTTGATTCCGTCGTTTCCGACTTAAATCTTCTTGACCGAAGTACATCGGTTTCCACCCTCTACTTGAATTGAACATACTTAAACAATGTGACAATCCATCAAATCTGATAGGCAAAACTGGACCAAGCTATTTGCCGACTGGAAAACAATCTAGGTATAATTTTTGATTTATATGAACTGGGCAGAAAATATAAATAAAATATAATGCGTACAATTGGCCGTAATTTTATAGAATGGTTTTTCCTATTCATATTATTTACATGTCTATGCAAAGTGATTTTGAATTCGTTGTGAATTAACATTCAATCAGTCGTTTATTGATTTGAACATCAATAAAAATCAATAAATTATGATAAAATAGAACCAAATCACGTACATGCATTTTAACAAATGTTTAACTTTATACTTCTATAGTAAAGAGAAGTTTGATTCAACTGTACATGAATACAAAATGCTAATTTATACACAAAATTAATACACAATATTATTATATTATTTCTATAACACTATCCACAAAATATTGCCATCTAAAATGGTCCGTTTTTTCGGTGCCGTCTCGATCGACTTGCCACAATCATTCTACGACCCTGTATTCCATTTATAATGAATTACACGGTTAATAAATACAAACATCTACTTATTATATTAGAATTATGGCATCAATCATAATGACTTTATGAATTTACCTTAGAAGAGTGGTGGACGAGATCTACCACCCATCCATTCTATACTACAATTTAATCTTTCAATTAATTAAGGTTTTTAATTGAGACAAAAAAAGTCAGTGTCACGAGCGGGATCACAAAGGATCAAATTGTGCATTCGAGGGACATTCTACATTTTTTCATCCAACGGGAGGTTGATCGCTCACTACTTAATATTTCACTCATGGGAAATTGCTTGAAAAAGCAAATGGTTTCGTCTAAATCGCCCATCTGTCTTTGCAAAGATTTCTCTTTTTATGTTTTCTACTAGATTTTGCACTAGTTGACCACGACATAACTCAATGCTTAAGAACGCATTTTCTCATGTAAACAACATGTAAACTCAGATAAAAGTAGAAATAGGCTGAATTAGTCGTAAACCAGAAAGATAAGTAGAGTACATTTGTAGACAAAAAATTATGACTATACCCCCACTTGAAATCATTTTTTAAAAACAATACAATTATTATTAGTACCGGGAAACTTCTATATCATTGTTATAAATTTCCCTGACTATTCTATAATATTATGAAATGTTGTACAAGTTGAGAAATATGTAGATTAATTGTGCCGGTTCATCCCGGTCCATCTATACTATCACATTTTGTTATTTTATCGAATTACATGAAAAGAACACAATTTACACAACAATAGACAGCCAAAGATGGCGAAACGTCGAAAACCGACCAAACGATCGAGAAAACGGCAGACCATGATGAAATAATATTACCTCCAACTCACTTTTAATGCTTTATTGCATTAGAAAGTTTCTATCCTTGGATTTTTCCCCATGTTGCTGGCAATGTCTTTTATATAAAAGGAAAAAAGCGGCAGATTCAGATTGTCCCGGAGACTCTAAACACTATGAAAATCAGTTCTCCTTCTGTCCCAAATCACGGATAAACCCTTTTCCCTGGGACTTGATATCTGGCCCGGAGACAACAAGTCGGAATTTAGTGAAGAAACAATTCGGGCAACGCCGTTAAAGCCTAAAATTCTCCCAGAATCTAGATCTCAGGAATTCGATTCGCCCGTTAAGATATGTGGGGAATTTTCTGTTAATATTTTTGTTATTCAAATTCCATTGGCTGCTTTTTACATTGAGTTTTCAAATGAGACGCCTTTTGCTCTGATTCACCATCAATTAGATTGACATACGTGGAACGTTTTGGTTACTGCCAGCAAATTTAAGTTATATTTTGTTCACTAGTTAAACTTTTTCCCGTATTTATGTTAAATTTCTACATAAATTAACATTATACAGGGTGGTTCGCTATTCGTACGACCAATTTCGTCAGATGCTTTATACACCTTAAATGCAACAAAACAGTTTAGAGAGAACTAGAGAACCATGATCTAATTCTCAACCCTTTCGGTGATAATAAACATTTTATGTTATTTTTTCAGCTATCTACGGTTTCCGACATACTCGTAGCTTTAGAATTATCCCTTTTCCTGAAATCCAAAAAACCATTGAAAAGAGCGTTAAACATCCTTTAAGAAGGACCCTTCGTTTTGAAGAGGAATTCTTGATAGACCGAGTCCATAATCGTTCAGACATCCACATACGAACTTATAACGATGTGAAAGCCGTCAAACCATTTTATTTAAAAAAAGATAAAGGGAAGATGGTCTATAATAGACCGAAACGCGTCTGACTTCATAAATGCCTATCCAACCCATCATCTTATTATGGAGTTCTACAAAATAAGACTGTACACCATGACAAAATTAAAATTATACCCTTTCCTTAATTACACCGAACCAAAATTCAAAAATTCTATGTCAAATAGGGAAATTGTAGAGATGGTTTGAAAAAAGGGGAATGGAGTTAATCTAGCATAATTCAACTTTTCTCTGGGCAAAATTTATTTCTCAACTTTAACTTAATAAAAAAACACACAATGAAAAAAATAATACAAAGCACATAAAAAAATAAATAATAAACATAGCGAACAACCAAAGCAGAAAAATTGGACAAAATATCTACACTAAACAGAAACAAAAGAAAAAAAGAGCCAACACAGAAGTTGTAGAAACCAACTTTAACCTAATAAAAAAACACATTGAATTTTTGAATTGAGCTTTTTTATTAGGTTAAAATTGGTTTTACCCATCTAAAGCTTCTTCTGTTTTCGCCAAGAAGTTAGATTCCATTCTTGCTGAGGCCCTTAGCATGGCTTTTCGATCATATGTTAACATCAATCAGCATGGTTTCTTAAGGGGTAGATCCACGAGTACAAATTTATTTCATTATTATGATTTTATTGTTAATTCCCTTGAGAATGGAAATAGTGTTCACGCTGTGTATACCGATTTATCCAAGGCCTTCGATAGAGGTGACATTGATAATCTTCTGTTTAAGTTGAAAATCCTTGGAGTTGGTGATCCTTTGTTATCCTTCATCGAATCATTTTTATCTGGTTTCTCTTTTTCTGTTCTCATTAATAACTCTGTATCGGATATGATTTCTACATTTTCTGGCGTACCTCAGGGTTCTCACTCCGGGCCCATATTATTTCTTGTTTATTTCAATGATGTCTGTAGTATATTCAAAGATTGTAAGTTTTCTTTATTGGCGGATGATTTAAATTTTTTTAATTCAGTGTCTTCTACTCCCGACTGCGTTGGTTTACAGAGGGAACTGGACATAATAGTCTTCCTTTGAATATTAACAAATGCAAAGTAATTAAATTTTCTAAAAATATCCGACCTCGGGACTTTGATTGTTTTCGCTATTTCGTTGATGGGCAGAGATTGGAAGAGGTTGACACTATCTCTGACTTGGTGTCGTTTCCAGCAGAAAGGGTGATTTCAGTGACATATCAAACAGTTTCGAGGTAAGGCTCTACGCAATCTTGGCTTTATTACTAGGATTGCTAGAGATTTTAAAAACATCTTGGCAGTGAAAATATTATATCAATCCGTCGTTCGTAGCCATCTGGAATATGCAAGTGTCGTGTGGTCCCCTTACTACGTTGGTGAGATTAGCGACTTGGAAAAAGTACAAAAGAAAGTAACCAGGATAATGGCCTTCAGATTTGGTCTTGCACACCTGAATTACTTGGAAAGACTGAACTGGCTTGGTCTTGAGTCGCTTAGCTCCCGTCGTAGTTTTACCGATCTCATTTGGGGTTGGAAATTGTGGAATGGGGCCATTGATATCCTGAACTTACATTTATCGCTATGTGTGCCTCAGCGACCACTTAGGAACCACACTACAAAACAGAATATGGACTAAATTCACCCCTACCGAGGATAATGAGATTGCTGAATTATTATTCTATTGAAATAGATATATTTCGCAATTGCTTGAATTCAGTTAAAGTTAAATTAATTGAAATTGATAAACTCCTGCCTTTCTGTTTCCCATCATCGTGACCTCTTCTCGTGAGTTTTTATTTATGCCTTACTATTATTAATTGTACGCGTGCCAACTTTTGTGATTTGTTTGATTACTCTACCAAAAAATTCATATGAACAAAACCTTTTTTTTTGTTTTCAGAGTCCGACACCGCCGCAGTACGTGTTGTGGTACCACAATTCTAAGATGATCAACTATGACACATCGAGGGGCGGGGTCCAAGTGAGGACGGAGCAGGGTCAAAAGACCGAATCCCACCTCACCATCCACGACGCCAAATACACTGACAGTGGCAATTACACATGTAGCGCATCAAACACCCAGCCGGCGTACATACACGTCTTCGTGTCCGAAGGTGAGCGCCCTGAAATCCCGTCCCCCTCCGGTCCTTAAATCCTCCGCCTCTTCCATCTAATTTCTTGAATAATTCAAAGTGAAAGCTAGCCAAAATGGTCTGGAGAGGGTAGTAATGGGCACGAGATAAGGGCCGTCCTGAATTTACCGCCCATTCTCGTCGAGCCGCTCAGGAGCCCTGGAGGGTGAATAGAACAAGGACGAGGAAGAGAAATTACCGTTTTATATTATATTTGTTTCACGAGTTCATGTTTAAGCTCCATTAGAAAAATCTAGAGAAAACATTAAGGAATTTTCGATTGATGTCATCTATACATCTGTAATAATAAATGTTGTAGCGATACAAAAATAATTGTACTAAACAGTTACGAGAAGTGATTTTTACATCATCTCTGATTTGTATATTGAGTAAGTGTTATCGTGTTTTTATCCAATTTGTAATACATTGATTCATAATAAAATTGATGTTAATAACATTCAACAATAACAAATTCCATTAATCACTTTAATTTTTTAATTTTAATGGTTATAATATTATATCAAAACTAGGCTTGCTAATAGCATACGATTTGTCAGTAATGGACAGATAAATATGTGGTACATGACCCTAAAAATATGATTATAATATATATNATATTATTATATATGTTACATTATAATAACTGTTCATCATGTTTTATATTTTCGATCCAAACAGATAAAAACCATTATATGCACAGGTATTATATTATAATACTTTTTCATCAATTGGGTTTTATATTTTCTATCCAAACAGATAAAAACCATTAAATACATATTTTATATTTTTTCGGTTATTTCTCTCTAACTCACTCTCTCTCTCTCTGTCTCTCTCTCTCTCTCTCTCTCTCTCTTTCTTTCTTTCTTCCAATCAATCAATCACTCTCTCAATTTGTTGTGTTTTGTTTTTTATCGTGAGTACATTTCTCCTTGTTATGCCTTTGCAGTCACACATGACATGTACTGTGATTTCCTCTTCTTTTTTACAATAATCAAATCATCTGCCTCTTCCAATATTTTCAAATGTCTATTGAGTTGACAATTTGATTTGTGATTGATTTGTGTGTGTATTCACACAATCTCACTTTACCACACATTCTTTGCTATGTAGTTTTTATTTCTCTCCCTCAACGGAAAATGGATGTCTAATTGTTTTCTTATAAAAGCCGGTAGTTTTGAAACTCTTGTATTCGTGTTAACTGTTTCAACGAAAAAACATCTCTTCGATGCGTTCGTTATTTTGGGTTTTCTGAAATCCACTTTAACCCCAACCTTTTAGAAAGAGGTCCGTATAGCACAAATTGATACCCCTCAATCCTCTTTCCATCTCCAATGTTTCTTGCAAAATTTAGTAGCTACCCCCCCACCCTTTAAAAAGAGCCTATACGAAACTTCCGATAAAATAGTGACTCTAGAACGAAACAGCAAAAAGTAGATAATTGTCGGTTGGTTTTGATTTTTGAATATTGTTTATTCTTAACCCACCAATGGCCACCATCCAACGAAGTTCACAACCTTGTACTAAGAGTCATAACTGACATGGAACCCGCATGCAAGATTAAAACGACAAGAACTTAACAAAAGAACGAAATACTCAGATACCTACTGGGAGCAAAATCAACACGAAGCATGCGTAACAAACTAGTCGCTTACAAAACACTCATCATGCCAAATACTCCAACATCCAACGAATACAATCCTTTCAGTCTAAAGTTCCCCGTCTCCTTTCTACATAATTACCCAAATTATCCATAAAACATCCTTAAAATAACATTCCTGAAGGATAGTCCCAACTCTTTACCCAAACGACGATGGCATCGTGACATTAATTTGGATTTAATCCACCTAATTAAATAAAAGAGAGTTCCAGCTCTGGTTGGTTTGTCTCTCCAATGTCTCCTTTTCTGACAAACCTGTCTTTTTTGCATAATTATATTATATGCTCAATGTATTTTTTATAGATAACAATAAATAAATTAAATTACGTAAAAAAATATTTTTGTAATTTGAAACAAATGTTGTTTTTTTCAAAAATAAAATAAAAGCTGGAACTCTCAATATTAAATGATAAATCTATTTAAGAAAAAAATGCAAATTATGACTAAAAAATTGGAATTGTATCATTTTACGGTTGCAAAATCGATCCTGCAAGTTTAAATTTATTTAATGTTAATTTATTTAAAAAAACCCAACACGATAGAAGCAATGTAACCTTTCATGTTAAAAGGTAATTACGAAATTGTTTATTGATAATTAGTTTAAAGCTTAATAGAAAGTTCGAAAAATAAAATTCATGCCCATCAGTCGCAATTTGCTTTATATTTTTTCTTTTTTTTTTAATTTTAATTCAACTAATTTCTTCTTCTCTTTCTCCAGCTAAGTCGCGATATTTTACTTTACAAAAGTAACTAATTCTCTCTTTGCTCTGACCTATTGCAAGCCTTTCGGTACATCAGGGCCGGGTCAATCTTATTGAAAATAACACAAATAACAAACACAAATTCACAGAAATAAATAAAATCATGATAGTCTGGCTAGCATTCAAACTACCCAAAAGTACTCGATATTGCTCGGAATAATGCTGAGATGACCTTTTATTGACGCTTATAAATTTCACCCATACGCGAGACTACATACTAACTACCTCAGAGTACTTCATAGTCCTCAGGGTAATTAAAGTATTATCTCTCCATGCATGGTAATAAATTACATTTGCACATTCATTCACTCTAGTCTTGAGTACTCGATATTCCTCGTGGTAATCGGAGATCAGATAACCATTCACGCTAATAAATTACTACTATTACTTACTACTATCGTTATTCCCAACACGATACACAAGAATGACACATCTATACAGAAAACAAACAATTTGAGCCCTGAAGATGATCTCAATAAAGATCGAAACGTTGGAACGATAAAGAAAATATTTAAAAATTATAAATGATGGGGTGAGTGTGGAGTTCAATCCTTTTTAAAATAAGATGGTTCCGACTCACATTAAGTTGTTTCGCAACAATCCGGATTTCGAGCCCATTAGCTCATCGTCAGGTTGAAGGGTTTCCACAAACACGTCTCTCGACATGAATTGCAGAAGTGAACCCGCTGATATCCCCGCCAACGCGACGTTCCAATGAGGAGCTGGGTTTTTTAATGGCGCTCAATTTGAACGTGCGAAAAGCGGGAATCATAACAGAAATAACAATTGTAATAGTAAATACTGTAAGAAATTAATTGTAAATTAGTGATTAAAGATAAAAAATTTAAAAAATAAATAAGAATAAAAATAAAATAATTATAATAATACCTTAATATTATTACGATTAGACGATGAGCTAAAGGGCTGGAAATCCGGAATGTTGCGAAACAACTTAATGTGAGTAGGAACCATCTTTTTAAAAAGGAAGAAAATGTTTTTCTAAAACCTATGTCACACCAGACCGCATCTGACGATTTCCGAATTATCATTTGCTGACGGTCACTAAACACCACACACTAATAAATTTCATTCACTCATTTATTCACATTATCCCAGAATACTGGTTACCCTTCGGGATATATGAGGGATAAGCCTCCATTCGCGCAAATAAATACATTCTCTCCAATAATAACACATTTTATATATATATATATATATATATATATATATATATTTTTAATCTAATTTGAATAGATTGAATAATTTAGATATTTCTTTGTTCCAGCGGATTTTCCATTCATTTGTTTTATCATTAGCAATCGTCTTTGTAAATCTGCTAGATGATACCATGTACCATATATCATATTTATTGGAGTGAATGTATTTATTTGCGCAAATGGAAGGCTTATATTTATATTGTATTTATGGCCCTTATATATTGAGCGACCTGTACCTCCTGCGGTGTCTTAAGGCCGCGGCCATAAGTCATTTTCGTCATTTCTTTCTTTGCTGACTGTTATGAAATGCTTATACCGTGATAAGCCCTCAACACAATGGACACCCTAACTGGTCTAACCCCCATTAGAAGGTGTGTGATCTTTGTATGACCTACGCAACCTGGTAAGTATGACCTTTTCCCTTCTAGACCCTGCCTCCGCAGGCCAAGAATCGATATATTTTTTATGATTATTTAATTATAATCATAGACGTGTTATGATATAGACGTGTTTCTTTTGTTCCAGTGGATTTTCCATTCATTTTTTATATCATTAGCAATCGACTTTGTAAATCTGCTGGACGTATAGACGTACGATCGTGCGGTTTCGTCGTGGATAACTTCGCTGCTTGTTCGTTCCCCCTTATTGTTTATCATTATATTATATTTGCGTTGCAATCTGACTTTATATTAATTACAGTAATTGTCTGAAATAATTAAGAATTACACAGTTTTGATAAAAATTGTTGAAGTTTTCAGTAATTAGATGATTTCAATCATTTAATAAGAATATTCTTTCGCAATTTTTATAATTCATTAATTTAGTCAACGAGTAATGTCATTTCATGTTTTAATCTTTTGGTTTTATTGTTAGATCAGCCAAAGAAATTTTTCAAGGATTTGTAAATATTTTGAAAGGTCGTTAGATTTATGAAGAAAAAAAATCGTATTTGATGAGAACCCAATTAAATATTTAATTTCATTCAATGTGAATCTTGTGGAATTGTGAGATATTGCATTCCAACGCTATTTGCCATCCTTTCCTCTCATGTGTGTTTTATTGTGTGCAAACACGTCCCATGAACATTTTACGAGCTGAACCGTACTTTTTCCGAATTAAATAAATATCAAACAACGATCAAAATGCAAATCAAACGAGGTTATGGGAGCCGAGGAATATCTCGCCGGGCTCACGTTCGAATCAAAGGTTTTCGACCGCTAGCGTTGATATTAATGCGATCAACGCGATTGAAAATGACCATTCACACCGTGACAACAAGCGGACGTGGTTTTTTTCCCCGCCAACGATACGAGACATTAATGTGAACAACGCTGTCAGGAATTCAAAAACAATCGACACATTTGTCAGGCACCGTTCGACCTGGACAAATCAAAGTCAGACTTGGTTTTGCTAATGTTTTTTCCACGACTTCAACTCTGAAGCGAAAAGAAAACTTTTATAACAAAATGTGATTATAAATATGAATTTTGATAATTATGAATGACAAAAGTTCGTATATTTTAAGAGCACACGTTAGGAATAGGATTCATCTCAACCGAGGTGGAATGCCACTCCCTTTGAAAGCTTGGGCGAAGTTCTCTCACTATCTCTCTAATGCGCTCCTCCAAATCGTTTACGGTTTGCAATAGCAGACTCAGAATTATTAACCTTACAGCTGAGTCCAATCCGTTTTCCGACCGAAAAAATAATCGGCCGGAACGGAATTGAACCAGCACATAAAACACAAAGCGTTTCGTTTAAAAAAGATGAAAAGTTTGATGTTTAACTTTTCCGTTCGACGAACTCGACCGATGATAATGCAGATGTGATAATTTCAATGAATTCTGACTACGATGAAATGAAAAAAGACGGAAGTGAGATGGAAGAGAAAGGCGAATATAAAAGGACACGTCTACTTCCACTCGTCAACAGTCAGTAAAAAAGTCAGTGTCACGAGCGGGATTCGAACCCACGACCTTCGGCTAAATACACTGCTGCTCTACTCCTTGAGCTATCGTGACTTCGATCCACTCGGACACTAACTTCCCATCTCAACCCCACCTTTTGATTTTTCACTCCTTTTTGCCATTTTTCTTAATTAAATTAAATATATTAATTGGTCAAGCGGACCACGAAACTAGTGAATTATATTTTTAACAATATTGTTTGAATATTTTCCATATTTGGAACATATCGCACACCCATAAGAAAAGTGACACAAGTCGAAAATTTATAAAAACCTGATTATTTACAAATTATTACTTAAATATTTTGATGTGAACTCTTTACACTAAGATAGCACTTTTGAATTGGCGGGAACGTACTGTCACCAATCACGAAAAGTGTCATATCTTAATTCTGTGTTGAGCTTTAAAGCATCATTGTCACTATTTATGAGGAAAAGTGGGAAAAGTGGCACGTTTCGAGCTACGTCAGTTTGTTTCATGTTTAGTGAAGGATTTTATGCTGTACCGAAGTCACATTTTCACATGATGAAAAACAATTGTTAAATCAATAGTTAATTTTTCGTAATGGAAAATTAATATTGCCCTGATGATAACTTTAAAATAGGTCGAAACGATGACAGTAACAACTGCATTTGCTTTTTTCTTCAAGACCATACCTTGATCTAGAGTTTTCGTGAATTATTTTATTTTCATTTCTTTTATTTTAATAGCATTCTTAATTATACACAATTTCCTAGAAATGAAAAATTTGTGTCACAGGCGGGGTTCGAACGATACGAGAAGTCCGCCAAAAGACTTGGGTTCGCATCTCGCCTGAGACACAAATTTTTCATTTCTAGGAAATTGTGTATAATTAATTGAGTATTTATATAATGAAGTATAAGCTGATAAAATGGTTAAAAATTTAGTATTCTTAATTATAATATTGTTTTTCATAATTGTTAACAATGTAACTTTCAACTTTTACATTATTTTATAGTTTCAACGAAATTTTTAATGTTTTAATTACAGTATTTTTAATAATAAATAAAACCTTTATTTCATTGATTGATTTTGTATTTTAAGTAACCAATTAGCCTTGATCCCATGAAAAAAGCACATTTTCGTAAAAAATAATCTTACCAAAATTTACTGCATGGCTATTTATGCTTGTTTGTTAGGTTTGTATGTTGTCTGTTACTATCACAGAAAAAATAATATTTTTCATTCATTGGCAATTAATTGATCACCACCAGCAAACAAACTAACTTAAATTACTGAGAACCAATATAGGGCTCAAAAAGGAGCAGTTTTTTTTAGGGATAGTGAAGCAGGAGTTTTGTGTTTTCACTTAAGTTTTAGAGAAACGAATGACAATATTGATGGATCATGACAATTTTTATTGCTAACAACCAATGGCGTGTACGTAAAGTAAAAAAAAAAGTAAAGTTCCATTTGTCTCTCTTTTCAAATTGTCTTTTGTTGAGTTGTGTAACTTTTCTTGTGGATATGCGAATCGTTTCTTCGTTCTTTTTAGTCAAATGTATGGCAATGAAATTAATATAGATATTTTATCTTAAAATTTTCTAGTAAAATTAATCTTCGAGATTTCGTCCTGGAGTTTGTGAACTTGATTTTTTTCCACGAGGGTATTTCAACTATGAGGTTATATGAACTCTCGGGGTGCCGGTGATTCTGAACAAAAGCCCATTTATAAGTATGCCGGGTTGGAATGGAGGGCAGCTGGATTCGAACCCGGGACCTTTACCTTATGTTGATGAGCGCCATGTCAACTCCTAAACCGTTGCAGCCACCGTTGCCCCTGAACCTGCAATTTGGTCGCAATATGTCATTTCTCAATTTGTCTCCTTATTCACTTTGTGTTTGTCTGACAGGTGCATCAGCACGTCAGCATTTTGCATTTCGGCTTGTTCAGTTTTTGGTTCATCCATACAAGAAAAACATCAGCGACCGATATTACATGCCAACTCAAACAGCACAACCAACACAAAATGGCAGCTTTTAAATACAGATAGAATAAAAACAGTACCACCCACAAAAAAATAAATATCATAAACATGATTTTAAATAAGCCCACACAAAAATGGACACCACAAAAACAACCACATACACAGCGTAATAAACGTACAAACTAAAAAATCTATTTAACAAATTAGGATTGAAACAACTCATAGACAGAGGACACAATAAGAATACAACATACTAGAAAAGGTAACACTTAAAAATGCATAAACACAGAGAGAGAGAGAGAGAGAGAGAGAGAGAGAGAGAGAGAGAGAGAGANGAGGGAGAGGAAGTTAGATAGATATATAGATAGATAGAGAGTGAGTGAGTAAGAGAGAGAAAGAGAGAGAGAGAGAGAGAGAGAGAGAGAGAGAGAGAGAGAGTGCGAGTGTGAGGTAGAGAAAAAAAAAGAATGAACGGAATGGATTGATATGTAGATAAATATGTATTATAACAATTATTTTTCTAAATATTACCAAGGGCACTCTCGACACGACACGCAAGAATGGCACAATTACACAGAAGACAAACACTTTGAGCCCTGAAGATGATTTCAATAAAGATCGAAACGTTGGCACGATAAAGAAAATGTTTTTCTGAAAACTATATCACACCAGACCGCATTTCACGATTTCTAAATAAAATTACCAAAGTTACAAAAATTTAGCCAACAATAAATCTTGAGAAAAGATGGGTAATCTAAATATTTTAAAGAAAAATACTTACCCTTATATCCCTTTTTGATATAAAAATGAAAATACAACAACTGTAATTTATTTTTTATTCAAGATTTATTAGTCTTATAACAACTTATTAAGTTAAATTTGATGACTTCTTAAAATCCTTCTTTGACTGAGGATAACTTTCCAGAATAACGGTGAAATTACGTCAAATTTAATAATTTGTAAATATAAAAACTTCCCTTCTTTAAAAAAGTACATCCCTTTATCTTGTTGAAACCTAAAATGATGTTTAAAAAGTTCAACTTTCACACATAGGACTCAGATAATTATTAAGTTACAACATAAAAATTCATGTGCTCAATAAATATTAAAACATTGTTTTTATTAAAACTTTTATCTTCTATGTTTACACAAATTCAAAATAAATTGTAGACGGAAAGAAATATTCACTTTGTACAACTCATCCAATGATATAAATCCAATGTACTCGCCCTATCAACGAGCTAAAACCACGCTTACGCTCATTAAAATTCCATCTGCATTGAATGAACAAGGATTTAAGGAGTTCGAAACTGAACCAAATTTCATACAACTTTGAATATAATTATTCGAAAATCGTGAGATGCGGACTGGTGTGACGTAGGTTTTAGAACACATCAAACATTCTACATAGTCTAATTTTTCAACAATTTGGCTTTCCTTTCCCTAATTATCCTTGTCTATATAATCCTGAAAAGATAATCTGACCGAAACATTACAAACGTTTTTCCCATCATCGGCTCCTTTCACATCAAAGAAGCCGACTGCACATATAAAAATGTCTTTCTATACCTACTTCGTTTTCCACCCCTTCAAAATCAAAGGAATGTAAACGTAAAACAGCAAAATCTCATTAGCACTCTCAACACGACACTCAAGAATGGCACAATTACTCAGAAAACAAACACTTTAAGTGAATAGAAGTTTTTGCATTGAATAAATTCATTTTTTCTATCTAAAATTTTCTAGCATTTTATAAATTCAGTTTTTAATCTAATTATTCAGAAAACGTGATGCGATCTGGCATGATGTAGGTTTCAGAAAAACATTTTCTTTATCGTGCCAATGTTTCGATCTTTATTGACATCATGTTCAGGGCCTGGGATTTTCAAACATTGTTTATATTTAACAAATCATGTAGGATGTGAAAGAAGTGAATTTATTCAATGCAAAATATATTTTTTATATTCAATCAAAGTATTTCTAATTTCTACTCACTCAAAGTGTTTGTCTTCTGTGAAATTGTGCCATTCTTGCGTGTCGTGTTCAGAAAGCCAGTGAGATATTAACCACAAATTTTTAATTGACAATTTTCTAGCATTGCATAAATCCTTCTTTTTCACGTCGTAAAATTGAAACAATGTTTATAAGTCCCAGGCCCTGAATATGATCTCAATAAAGATCGAAACGTTGTCATGATAGAGAAAATGTTTTCTAAAAACTACGTCACATCAGATTTCATCTCACGATCTATGAATATAATTTTAAATCCATTACAGTTCGTGGTCCGATTGACCAATTAAAATTTTTCAATTAATTAATATTTATGAACGGTATTGGTCGAGATATTTATATTTGAATATAATCTTTAATAACTTAATGAACTGAGGCAGTTTCTTTCAAAATACTATGGTCAAATTAAAAAATAATCGATTTAAATTTCTTACTATTAGTTTGAAAGAATTTACATATAATTTAAATTTGAAAAAATTCTTGTTAACGAATAAAAAGTTTCATCCCTAGACTTTAATTTGTTTAAATATTTCTCGCTCTACGTACATATTTTATCGTTCAACCGATTTTTTTCCCAACCACTTTCATAAAATCTAATAACTTGAGTCTTTCTAGGGATAAGTTTTATACTAATAGCGTGGATTATTTTCATTGGAAGACAACCAAACTGTTGGGAATAAAAAGATACGTAAATCGTTTCTCTCCTTTGTTCGAAATTGGCGACGTTTAGTCGCCTTCCAAAACATTCAAACAGGTCCATGATGAAAACGTCAACCCAGACATTTGCCAGAATAGGTTTTTCCTCGCTTCCTGCCATGACACAATGATCGTCAAATAACTTAGGAAGGCCCTAAAATGTCGAGTTTACTCCTTTGTCTTTGTCGAAACAAAGATAAATAAAAAATGAAAATTCCTCCATATTTTTTTTTAATTTATAATAAAAGAGAGATTTTTCAGTTATAAATTACATTAAAAAAAGGTTAACTGTCAAAGTTGAAGTGATGATTTATTTTTGATATTAACTTTAGGATTTATTAATTTGTATTTAAGGTATTGATTGAGATAAAAAGTCAGTATCACAAGCGGGATTCGAACCCACGATCTTCGGCTCAATACGCCGCTGCTCTACCACTTGAGCTATCGTGACTTCGATCCACTCGGACACCAACTTCCCATCTCAACCTCACCTTTTGAATTTTTTCTCCTTTTTGCCATTTTTGGTGGCCATGTGGTAGAGCAGGGGCGTATTTAGCCGAAGGGCGTGGGTTCGAATCCCGCTTGTGACACTAACATTTTTATCTCAACCAATACCTTAATACAGATTAATTAATTGAAAGATACTATTTGGTCAAGTGGGCAACGACACTAGTGAATTTAGCATTTATGCTATATGTGTAGAGATTAGTGACCGTTAATTGATAGTTATTCAGATATCGTGAGATGCGGTCGGGTGTGATGTAGGTTTCAGAAAAACATTTTCTTTATCGTGCCAACGTTTCGATCTTTTATTGAGATCATCTTCAGTGCTCAAAGTGTTTGTCTTCTGTGTAATTGTGCCATTTTTGCGTGTCGTGTTGGGCACTCTCAATTACACAGAAGACAAACCCTTTGAGCACTGAAGATGATCTCAATAAAAGATCGAAACATTGGCACGATAAAGAAAATGTTTTTCTGAAACCTACATCACACCCGACCGCATCTCACGATATCTGAATATTTATGCTATAATCAAGTATTAAAAATAGTTTAATGGACGAAAATATTAAATTATTTTATATTTATTGTAGTTTTTGTTGTCTCCATACTGGACCTTAATTATGGAATTTAATGTGGGAAAGACTTGCTAAGTCTCAATGAAAGGAAAGGCACCTATTTTAGAAATTTCAGAATTTTTCTCTGTTCTACTTCCGAGACAGTATGACTTAAGAAAAGTTACTCATTTTCCGATGCCCCTGCCTCTTTTGTACACATTAAGCAAACAGAAATGATGAATGGTGGAGTGAGTGTGTTGTTCAATCTTTTTAAAAAGATAGTTCCCACCCACAGTAAGTTCAAATGACTGGGAATTTACTTTTAAATTTATCCATTCATACAACTTTGCAATTACGTACCAATACCTGTGCCTACGTAACATTTAAACCTATATTATTCATTTTTCTTTTCATCTATGTACCAATATATGTATCAATTCTATGTTCAATTTTGTATTCACACATATTTTTATATATTCAGCTATTTACATACAGGTATACTATTTATATGTGACAAAATTTAGCGATGAACCGATTTTTCTCCAGCCTGTCTATTGTACTTTTATCTTTTTAAAACTAACGAAATAACAATCCGTGGTTTTCTTCCATTTCAAATCGATTTTTTTTCAATATCTGTACTGTTTAATTGTTCATGTGTTTATCACTATTTTGCTAGTACCTTGCTTTGGCTTTTCCTCAGGTAAAGAACCATTATCGATCGTACAATTTATAGAGTATAAGAAATATGACTGGCAAGCTTTCATCTTCAGAACCACACCTTCTGCCCATGCATGCTGAATGATTTGGCTTTAACAAGCGGACCATTCAAGCGTCTATGATCAGCCTTCACATTTCTGATTCGCTGAATTCGAATTAAATTGGTTCTCTAAGAAGTTGCGTATCATCATACAAACCGAGCTCTATGAAGCTTTTCGTTTATAACTCGTATTCTCCATTCCTTTTTGTTTATATTTTTATAAGACAAGCAATTTCATACTACACATTGCCGGCAAATTTAATCTTTCTCAATGAAAACCATTCTCGTACCATCGTGAAGTTTGACTCATGCCCGGCAATATCCTACCGCCCAGGACCCTCTTATGCCAGTTTTTCCCTCGTAAACTCCCATATTTCAGGCTTGACTCGTGCGGAAGAAAAAGAGATTTTTCAACCCATTCAACTTTAGTTCACAGTTCACCCATGCTCGTTACATGAAACATTTCACTTAACCGGCGGTCTAAAAAAAAGGAAAAGGTTCGACGGAATTATTAGGATGATTAAATGTTCAGTTTTAAAGTGTTTAAAAATTCACGTACAAATTCATTTTATTTATAAACAACTATTCTTATAAACTTTCTAATTGACAACAAAAATATTCAAAACAAATTTCCTTTGAAGTTCTCTCAATTATATCACTACTGACATTGATTGAAGTCATGCGGGAACTATTGGCAAAGAAGGTTCAACGTACGTTGCGTAATGGCTTCGTTATTTCAATAAAAAGGATAGAAAGACAAAAATGCACAAAGGATCGCTTTGTTCTTAACTGCAGAAACCTATTAACAGGTCCGTTTCAAAAGAAGCGACTAGGAAATGGAATGGAAATGGATAAAGAGCTCAATCTTACATACATGCGCCGCCTCCTTCGTAAAGGGCACTAACGAGGAACCGCCCGGGGGCCGTTTTAAGAACCGAAGTAGTTTAACGACGTATCGTTCATTATAGCGCATCGTGAGGCGAATTAACTCTATCAATAAACTTTAAATTTTATCGTACAAACTTTATAAAGTTGTTTCGATACTAATATAAAAAAATAAGTGTTACGCCAACCTGGCTCAATCTTCTTGAAACGTTGAAGTGATTCTCAACCGAAACCCTGAAAACTGCCGGTCATAATTCAAAGCTGTCCAACCCGCTTTTACTTCCAAGCCGTGCTTAAAAAATTACTTTCAGAAGCAGAACGCTTTTTGCCCCGAGCTACTTCAACAACACTGATTACTTTATTACAGGGCTGGGCATGCAAAATGTAAAGTTTCAAATATTATATTGCAGTTGACTTCGATTTGATACTCCTTTGATCCCATTGTTTAACAAAAGATATCTTATAATAGACTTTTTGTGGTGAATTTAGTTAATTGATCGCGTTTCACCTCTAGATAAAGTAAAACAGTATATGCCATTGAAATACGTTCTTCAATTTGTAATTAATTTATAAAAAAACTAATACCATATATTATATAATGAACCACAATAAAACAAAACACATTATTTGTACAACAGCAAACATAGTGTAGAAGGGAAAATTATAGAATTTTAAGACCCTCAATTAACTGAACTTATCCTACGTATTATATACCTTATACCTATTTACAAAAAAAGTAGAGAGAGAGAGTGGGTGTGTGTGTGTGTGTATGTGTGTGTGTGCGTGTGTGAACATAGCCTACGTATTATATACCTTATACCTATTTACAAAAAAAAACGAGAGAGAGAGAGAGAGAGAGAGAGTGTGTGTGTGTGTGTTTGCGTGTGTGAGAACTTACCCTACGTAATATACCTACCTTATACCTATTTACAAAAAAACTAGAGAGAGAGAGAGTGAGAGAGAGAGAGAGAGAGAGAGTGAGAGAGAGAAAAAAAGAGAACGGGAAGGTGTGAGAAAGAGGGGTACGTAGGGTAGAAAGAGGGGTATGAAGCAAATCAAAAGAGAAAATATGTATAGGGAGGGTTTAGATAGAAAAATAGGTTGAAATACGGTTATAGAGAAAACCATGAAGGAACAAAGGTAAAATATTTTTGTCGTTAAATACGTTGATAAAGATACAAAGGAAAAANAGAGAGAGAGAGAGAGAGAGAGAGAGAGAGAGAGAGAGGAAGAGAAACTTCTGAAATTGAAGCCAAAAAAATAATTTACATAAAAAATTGAGTAGAACTGTATATCGTTGGATGCGTAAATAGAGATAGAGAAAAATGAAAGACAGCACTTAAGAATGCCAATCAAGAAAAGAAAAGAAAGACAGAACGTAATGAAGCGACAAGGTTGGTAACAGATAAAAAAAAGGGAGAAAGATAATTGGAAAACTATATAGACGAACAAAGAAAGTAAAAACAGTTAAAGACATTATATCGAAAAACACTGGCAAGAAATAAATAGATATAGTAAACGTGACAAAAGTAACATAATTATTATAGATTTGGTGAGATGTAGACAAAAAGGGTGTAATAATATGAGATAGTGAAAAAGGAAAGTTTAAAATTTCATTTTTAAAAATTAATTTCAATATTGATATATGAAATAACCATTTGTACAATTAATTCATTATATTTCTCTTTTTTAATTTATTGCGGTTGAGTAGGACTTTTTTCCTGTTAATAGTTAAAGAGAGGAAAAGCGAGTGTTCAGTTGTTTATCACCAGACAAAGTGATAAGACTCCAAGCAAATCTACTGCGTGCCGTCCATTACCTGCTGGAGCATTTTTCCCACTCAGCCTTTGGAATAAAAATTAGACTGTAAGAAAAATGAGAGGTTTCCCATTTTTCACGCTCCGTTTTGTCAGCCAGGGCAGGGTTAATTTTAGTGTTTTTCCCCTCGCGGCTTCACGGCTGCCTGAGATGAGGAAGGTGAACAATTTCTTTTTAAATTAAAATCCTCTGAGAAAACACGGAAGAGCCATTTTTAATTTTTGAGTATAATTTGTAAACATAATGTAAATTGTTACGAATTATAATCAATTATGACACAAAAAAATTACATACATAAATTGTATCTATGTATCTCTTGTAAAAGGTCATACATTTTATATAAAAAATGGTAAATACAGCACAAGCCTTTGTGTGTGTGTGTGTGTGTGTGTGTGTGTGTGTGTGTGTGTGTGTGTGTGTGTGTGTGTGTGTGTGTGTGTGACTATATATAAATATAAATATATTGTAGTTAATTTATAATTATAATAAAATGTATATTTCGCAGCCTATGGTAAATCCATGGAGTGTTTTACCGTCCATTGTATTCTGGATCATTTGTGAGTGGCGTGGCGTTAAGGTTATAAGAAGGGTGAGGCGATGTTTGAACTGTGCTGGATCAAACGCAAACGAAAGGCAGAAGGGTTGTATCGTTGCGTCACCATAGTTGATGAAAGCAAAGTATTTTTTATTTTAAAACTCAATACACTCTTATCGTCAATCTTGTGAGTAAACCTGCAAGTGTCTGCCATTTGCAAGCTACATCTCGCAAAATCCTTTTTGGTGTATTCTAGTTTCAATTTTTTAATTCTTGTTTTTCACAATCATTCAGCTGTTACACCGACTGTTTCATTCGGTTTTATTGCGAGGTTGATCTATTCAGAAATATTCATTCTTGTAAGTATCGGGCGTCTGATCTTGGATTGACTAAGTGCGGAGTTGTCTAAGAGGACGGTGCCATTTAATGCCCCGATTGTGACCCATAATCCGCATGCAGTTAATCCCCGGCTTAAGCTCTCGAGGAGTTCATCATCGACCGCTGAAGGGTGAACTGGCCCGAGTTCATCTCGAAGGCTGGCGTTCCCAAGATTAAAATATCTAAACCGAAACCATCAACCCCACGGATTTTTTCAGATTGTCTTTATATTCCAACGTTATTTGAGAAAACAGCACGGAAAATATATCTGTCTGTTTTGTCTGTCGATGTTTTTGATGGATAAAGCATGTTCTTTTCCTTTTCAATTTGTGCAATCAGTATGTATCTATTGAGAAAAACTGGGACTGGAACAACGGTTGCTGGCTCTCCTGAAGATATAAAACTGTCAAAATAGAAACGTATTGTAAATAGCTCATTACACATATATGCAGTTAGTACACATGGCATTAAAAATTAATAAACTTAAAAAAATTTATGGTCGTAGAGTGCTGTATTCCTGTGAGCTGTTATTAATTTATGAATTCGAGTTGAATGTGTTGGATTTGTATTTTTTTAATTTTATAATATGTCCATTTTTTTGTCTTACAATAATTTCAAACGAGCCTGTATTCTGTATTGTTGAAGTGAATTGCGCAGTTTAATTTTCCATCTTTTTTCCCAAATAGACTTTTACTTTGAATATACTTTTTATCTGTCTTTATATATTTTTCTCTTACTTGTCCTTTTATCTGACTAGAATAATGGACTAAATGTTTTATTTCAAGAGTTTAAAATTATGTTTGTATTTATTCCTAATTTGTCAATTAGTTAGTTAAATTCTACGTTTCTTCCATTATGTATATGAATGTGGTCCATTTCCTCATAATTTTATGTTACCGTTGTGTTTTCATGTATTCCTATTGTTTATTATTTTTTTGATTGTGTTTGTGTTGTTGATATTGTGTGCTATATTTTTTATATTGTTGTTAGTTCGTTTTTTTCTTTCTTATTGATTATTAGAGCTTTATTTAGTCTTTCGGTCATTATTTTATAGCTTCATTTTGTGTCCAATTTTGGCAGTTCACTCAGTTTTGTCTTTTCTGTTAGGAACTTTTGGTTTTTTGGTCGGGCTGATGTACAGTGTTTGCAATGTTTAGCTCAAGTAAGTTTATACTGTTCTGTAGTGAATATCATGTTCTGTAAAGACATCAGGTTCTGCTGTTATGACGAGTATTTTGCGGTAAATCTGGGAAAGTATTTTTGTATAAGCTCTTATTAAATATAGTTTTGCTATTACGACTGAGGTAAGTTTGCCCAATACCAGTTTGTCTTTGTGTCTGTTGTAGATTTAACCCTTCTTTGTTTTTTTCTCAAAAAATGCACAACCTTTAAGGTAATTTAAGACATTACTCAGTTCTTCTTCACTAATTTATTTAGTTGCCATATTCGCCTTTCTGAAGAGGCTGTACCGTTTTCTGGCCAAACTTCATGCTCCGATGTCTCTGCTTCGTCATGAAAGAGGCAGTTGCCGGAATAAACACCTATTGTTTTCTCTAGCAACTGCCTGCTAGTGAGAGATAGCTTTTTGTTTTCCTGGTTGAGATGATAAAAAAATTCTTTGACTGTCTTGCATCTGGTGAATTTATCCAATGGGAGGTCATTTCTTTCTCCCTTCTTTGTTTAGTTTCGCTCTTAGCATTCCTTAGAGCATGCCAATTTGCGGTCCAAGGGTAGAAGGCCTACCCCTGTTTTTGCCAGCTTGTAAGCCTGTTCATTTTCTTCAATCACCTCGTATCCTGGCACCCATATTAGGGTTACCTGATTACCTTTTCCCAGCAGCTGGAGATATGTTAGAGAGTGTTTACTTTCAGCGAAGTGCATGTCAGAACACGCACGATGTCGTCAGAATCATTTGAGCGTTCAAACCAGTTTGATTGTTTCGTGCGTTCTAACGTTTTTATCTATACAGTTTTAATATTTCACCATGGATGTAGATAAACTGGTCAGTCTTGTTTTTGAGAATCATGTTTGTGGAACATGATCGACAAAAAATATCACAACAAAGATATTTCTCGTCCAAAGTGGAAGAAGATTGCTCAAGAAATCGACACTAGCAATAAACCATATTTGGTTAGTGGTTATAATTGCCTGTATTAATTATTCTAATGAATATTTCTTTTTATTTAAGGTTCTTGGTGGAGGCGAAAAATTAGTGTCACGAGCGGGATTCGAACCCATTACCATTCAATACGCCACTGCTCTAACCACTTGAGCTATTGTGACTTCCATCACGTCTGACACCAACTCATCTTAACCTACAACTTTTCGAATTTTCCCCCTTTTGTCCATTTTTCAAATTTCATTTTAATTAATATGGTCAATTATGACCGTTAAACATACATTGATTAACATGCATTTTTTTAAGGGACTAGCATTAAGTTTGAAACTCTCCCTTTTCGTCTCTTGTGGAAAATAAGTGTAACATGCCCTGTTTTCCCACCACCTACCAACAATAGCTTAATCAACGGACTTTCAAGAAAATAAAACTATTAAGTTCGTGTGGTGATTACTGACCGTTAATCGATATTTATTTAGAAATCGTGAGATGCGGTCTGGTGTGATGTAGGTTTCAGAAAAACATTTTCGTTATCGTGCCAACGTTTCGATCTTTATTGAGATCATCTTCAGGGCCTGGGATTTACAAACATTGTTTACATATAACAATTACATTTTGGATGTGGAAAAGTGAATTTGTAAAATGCAAAATATATTTTTTTATATATTCAAATTTTTTTATATATTCATCTATATAATCCTGAAAGAATAATTTGGCCGAACCATCACCAACACATTTTTTCCCTTCGTCGGCTCTTTTCACCTTAAAGAAGCCGACGCCTTATACAAAAATGTCTTTTCTACACCGACTTCCTTCCCCACCCCTTCAAAATCCAACGTATATAAACACAAAATAGCAAAATCGCACTGGCACTCTCGACACGACACGTAAGAATGGCGCAATTACACAGAAAACAAACACTTTGAGTGAGTAGAAATACTTTGATTGAATATATAAAAAAATATATTTTGCATTGTATAAATTCACTTTTCCACATCCAAAATGTAATTGTTATATGTAAAATGTTTGTAAATCCCAGGCCCTGAAGATGATCTCAATAAGGATCGAAACGTTGGCATCAGACCCCATTTCACAATTTCTTTTTAAAAAAAAAACATTAAAAAAATCTATTAAGTTCGTCCATTTTGCTGGGAAGCAGAAATGTACTGACTATTAAAAAATGCGCACAATGTAGCCACCTTGTTCTGACGAGGAATTCGGACATACTCCTCAGAACAAAATTTCATCAGAATTCGCATCCATCGTAGCCTTAGGCATTCCTAGAGGAGCTAAACGCCAATCAGAGTTTCTTGGGTATGGAAATAGGTCTGTTTACCTTTTATTCCTTTTGAAATATTTCTAGAGCAGTTTTATTGCATAGATTTCATCTTGGACTATTGAAGTGGAGCCTGGAGGTATCGCTAGGTCGTAATTTGAGCTTTGACTCCTGTCTATTCCATGTTCCATTTTATGTCCATCTGTGTATCATAATAAGGTCCCTCTATGAGTTATTTTATTATTTTTTTAGGAGGATTTTTATATCTTCAAATATCTTTTGTTGCTATTTGTTTTTGGAAGGATCTGCCAAAGTTTTATTTTAGTAACATTTTGTTAGACATTTTTATCACTAATTTTACTTATTTTTACTATTTAATTTTTTACCAAGATACTTTCTGCACTTTTCTAAGATCTATGCTCTGGATGTTTGTATGAAATGGTGACAATCCTAGTGCCTCTTCCATTCCTGCAGTAAGGCAAGTATGGGTAAAGGGTGGCTTATGTAAAATGGGATTAGTTTTATTGTTATAATTGTTACGCATTTGATATGTTCGATTGGGAATTTTAAGCAGTACAAGTGTTTTTAATTAAAGATGTGTTTTAAGTACAATTGTATATTTCACATGTACAATAATTATTATAACGTTGTTTCAATTCCCCAACAGAAAGTTAATTAGAGTTATTAGAGAGCTCTTATGAATATTAAAATATTTTTCAATTATTTCTATATGAAATAGTCAAGTATCAATTGCCCGAGGCAATACAATTTTAAATGACAATTATTAATTTTGCTTTTAAAGTAAATTGAAAACGGAGAGTCTCGCTTTTTTAATGACCACAATGTTTTTCATGTCCTTCACCAAAATAACTAAATAAACTCGCCATGAGGGCTCAGTAAATTGGAACAAGGTAACAAAAAAATATCGTTAATATGATTAAATAGGGAGAAGGGGGCAAAGAATGGAAATCTGAATAAAAATAAATGAGGCTTATCACATCGTCACCTTTCTAACAAGCGTCGGGTCTGGTAACAAGAATATTGAAAGTCGTAACAAGAACACGTTCGTTATCGTTTGATTTTTCAATCGTCGTAAATAACAAGGTTAAAGGAGGGACATCCGTCGGATGGGAAAATTCGATTAGCCGCTCCGACAGGGGCAAAACCTGTTGATTAAATTTAAAACAAGTGGCATCAAGATTTGAACTTTAACCGGACCAAATGAACAGCAGAGGGCTTTCAGCCATCAGAATTGTCCCCACTCGGTTAATAAAGAGCCGGCCACTTATAAAGCCTGACCTAGTTTCTCACTCCCGGCGGAATTGTTTTGTTATCAAGCAAAATGCGGGTCCTGTTCTAGCTTTAGTTCTTCAAATCAGAGAATCGAGCAATCACGACATAATTGCTTCACACAAATTGGAATTATTCCGTTAAGATTGAAAGAAGTTCTACCGATTCAGTTTAAAAAATCCAGTTTCATTCTACACAAACCAAAAAATTTCACTAGTTAATTAAATTTTAGAACAACAGATTTCCATGGCACCTATAGATTCTAATTATACTAAAGGACCAACCTTAAATTTTAAGGTATTCATATTTTGCATACCAAAAATAGGTTTGGTTATAAAAATAAGGCATAAAAAGAAAATGTTTAACACCTAATTCTAAAAAAGAAATATTAAGTAAAAAACGAAAGAACAAAAAAATCAAAAAGATAAAAATGTAAAAACCAAATAATGCAACCTCTGGCACGAATTACCCATTAAACACCTTTGCAATCCTACGAAAATATTTTTGGTAAAATCCAGGATTTCTTTCACATTTATCAAGAAAAGCCGTTTCCAATTCTTCTAGAGTGTTAGGACGTGGGATTCGCAGTCGTCACTTAAGATGGTTCAAATGTGTTCAATTGCGTTCAAATCTGAACATCGTGCTGGCCCCAAGCACTCAATTCCAACCTCAATGAGGTAGTCATAGTGCTCTATGGGCATGGAAGTATCCTACATTAGCAAAAACCTATAACCGATGTGAGGGGCAAAAGCACTTCATGTTCTTTGATTAAGTCTGGTAAGTACCGCTCTTCCTCGTACAACGACCAATTCGGGGACCACCCCAGAACATCAATGCCACCTGAGGAACCGTACAGCATGGGGCGTACCTTTCTCCCAAACATCTTCATATTTAATTACGTCCATCTGATGATTTGAGGCCAACTCTTACTTCATATATAAAGAGAACTCTTTCCTCATTTTCCTATGCCCAATTCCCATGCGAATTGAAACCTGGCCATTTTTTGAGCTGTGGTAAGAAAAGGGTGCCCTAAGGGTTATTTTTGTTGAACCTTCTTCTTACAGTCCTGGAGGAAATGGAAACATTTCGGGCTTGTTTTGACAAATTTTTTTTATCTCATTTCTCGTAATGCAACGGTTTCGTAGTGTCTGATGACGGATGAATCTGTCGTCTATCTGTCCCTGTTTCTCTGAAGCGCCGAAGAACCCTTACATCGTCGAGTGAATTATATTCAGTCCCCTGGCGAATTCGACCTGGCTTTATCCTTTTTCCAATAATGTTATGACTCTGACACTGTCATATTCAAATGCCTGACTGGAGCCATTGAAAAAGGGTTAAGAATAAGAATAATATCAAATGAAATCGAAGGAAAAAGATTAACGATTAATATTTAGATGTAGCAGAATGAAAGGGCATAATGCTACTTGTGTAAATGGGATTAATTAGTGCAAATGTAAACAAATCTTTACTATTCATTTTGACTACGATAGTTACTAATTTTTTTACGAGGGTTCGCAACAGCAGAGGTGATATCAACCCTCGTGGTGCCGGTGTTTTTGAAAAAAAGCCCATTTGTAAGTATGTCGGGTTCGAATGCAGGGCCGCTGGATTCGAACCCTGGATCTTTACCTTACACTGATGTGCGACGTGTCAACGCCTAAACCGTTGGTAGCTGCTAATTAGCTTGACTAATGTAAAAAAAGAATGTGAGTAGGAACTATCTTTTTAAAAAGGAATAAGATAATGGATTTAATTTTAAACTTAAAAAAAAAGTGTATGGTGCTTTAAATTTCTATATCAGTGTATATTCACACTATGGCGCACAGTACAGCCAAGATTAGAGCCATCAGCAAGCAGTAGGTATCCCAAAAAGCCCAAATCGGACAGCCGATGTAATTTGTTTCTAAATACAAAAATTAACGTATTTTTAGGAATAAGGATTTAAAAATTGTCATTGTGCTAGATCTTATCAAACTGGGATATACCAGGTATTGGATTAGATACAGATCAGGTGCGACTTAGCTTGTAGATGGCAAGAACTCTTAGTTTATCGCAATTGATGATTAGAATGTATTAACTTTTAAAATATAAAGGGGATGATGCCACGATACAACGCTCCTGCCTTTTATTCGCATTTGACCTTCGGATATTTTGCCTCTCCCTGCTTATAACCCTGACGTTTCTCCACATTTGCTTTAAAGAACGGTTGGAACAACTACGTTGATTTGAACTGAACGAGTAGTTTTAAAGATAATGACTTATTGAATTAAAATAGAAAATTTCCGCTAAGTGTTTAATATTTTATTAACACTGAGATTTCGAGGTGTAGTGATGTTTGGCAAATAATATCTAAAAACAAATAACAAACTAATACGTTGCTTCAAATGAAAAATAGTTAAATGTACTGAATTTTTGAATATTCTTTTGGAAAGCAATATCCCGCAGACTTTTTCGCAATTTAAAATTGTTATCTTGTAACTAAAATTGCTGTTTTTTGACCTTAGTTTTGCCCAGTCAGTGATTGTTTTGGTTTTTTATTTAAGATGTGTAATTTTTTGTTACAGGTGACAAGATGGCTGCCATTTCTCGTCGGAAGTCATCCTCTTCAGGTCCAATAATTTCAGCAGCAGTCTGGTACATCCTGCTTCCGCTCATGCTTTCCTCGATCGCTGCGTAAGGCGACAGCTGCGGCGAAAACGAATCGCCAGCGCCCTGTCCCCGTAAAAACCCGTTTGACCTCTTAAAATTATTTATCTCTCGTAAGAAATTAAATAAAAATCCACTCCCCCGATCCCACCCTACATGAAAATCACTTAAACTTAATGCAATTAACATAGTCCCCTGTCTTGTACATAGTAATCCCCTGAAATTATTAAAACTTAGATGAAAATTCAATTAATAAAAAAATATAAGGTGGTTAGTAAAAATTTCCATTATAAAATTTATCGTGTGGATGGGACTTGTTTTCCTCCTGTGTATTTTCTGTTCGTATCCCGTTTAAAACTTGTGTAAATCGGCACGTGTAAAAGCGTTTATATTTTCAAGAAGAGCTTAAAATATAACAAATCAAAAAGAGAAACAAAGAGAGCGAAAAATTGTAAATATTTATGAATGGGTCGAGATAAAGCGATGAAACATGTATTGTAATTAATTAGATATAATATGGTATAAGGTAAATTGTAAATATTTGTGTAAGAATCGAACGCCCTTCGAAAACGGTTATACAACGCAGACTGAGTGATAAAAGTCGAAATCGTACGCACTACTCGAGCTAACAACGTCTAATGCGTAAAATGATACGCCCGACTAATATATGGAAAGAGTAATGGAACATAAAGCCGTAACCATAAGATTTTATACAAGCACATTTCATAAGCTCAAGTTGTCGTTTATGTTCAATTTGCAACTTGATAATCCGTTTTATTCCCAGCCCACGATTGAAAGTAACATTATAATACAAGCAAATATTAATATATGTTTCGTATTAAATATCAAATACATTATATCATAACTATAGTAACATATACAAAAACAACAAACAAACAAAAAGCTTTATCATTTTAAGTTTTATCAAGTTTCAGAAACAAAAGGCAAACACAAAGGTGAAATTCGTTCTCTTTTTCATATTATTTATTTGGCATAAGAGTTCAGTAGAAGTCATACAAGAAGTTCGGAGCTTCGGTTTTACGTAAAGTTTAATTATGAAGTGACAATAAGCTGACGCAAGAAATAAAGTCGTACCCGCTCTTTGTTATGTAGCATTGTTTATGTTCGGCAGCCTTATTTCCCCTTGGCTGAGAACATTCTCGTTTCTCCATAATTCATCGGCTCGAGTTACAGTTATACACGGGGGTGGCTTAGCATTGCGCTAACTCTAAATTTTCGGTGGAAATTTTAAATTTGTAAAAGACCTCCGAGACCTTGGATGTACCGTCGGAGCACGAACTGGTATACCAGTACCTCGTCGGAATTATTAACGGACGACACATCGAAGTTGTCGCTGCGTTTCGCCTCTTACATTTTTACCTCAAAAACTAAAATCAAAATCAACCCCGCCAAAAAAGTGTTATAAATCGCTCAATTAAAACAAAGCTTTGATGGTGATCTCAGCGAGTAATATTACATTTAAATTGCAAATCGGTTTTCTGAGATTTCAAATTTTAGGCTTTACAGTTTATGTATATAAATTAAATTAAAACCACTCTGTATTTGAGAACTGTTGATTTAATAAACAACATCACATTTCGATTGGTTTAAACAAATACAATATAGACAATTAAATTTATAATTGTATAAGCATATTCGACGTTATTAGATTAGATTATGATAGAATGTATTTGTTTGTTTGTCTCGTTTGCATAATATTAGTCAATATAATTTAAATAATTAGGTTATATTACAACATGGGAAATTTAAATCCTATTATGCAAAGGATTGTTCTATTAGTTAAAAAAATTGAAAAGTGTTAGAAGAAATTTACTAAAAATATAAAAAATAAAATATTTATTGATAAACTAATATATTAATTTTTGCATAAATACCATCAGAAATGCATAAAAGAATTGATGCAGTAGTCAAATGATAATTTTTATATATAATTTTTTTTTTTTAATTTGTACCCTACCTTTATTATATTACAAATGTGATGACCAAACGTTTTATCATACGGTCACTGCGTTAACCTAGCGTTTTAACCAGGAGGACACATGCCATCGCTGGCACTCAGTGTAAGGGATTAAGCTGGAAAAAGATCCCGAGGCCATTGATTGCAACGTGGCGTGCTCTGGGGATGGGAATGTATAGAGAGGGCTCGACAGTAGGGCTAGGATGGATCGAGAGGTTGGTGTGAAAATTTGGAATCAAGAACGGAACGTTGGCTAAAGGAGTGTTCGTTGTGGACAGTGAGGACCTTTGACCAACTGTCTGAGGACTTTTGATAAAAAGGATTGGATGCCATGGCAGAACCACATAGTTCCAGTATGCCCAAATTGGTCGCACTAAATTCTTGTATAAGGGTAGTTTAGTTTTGTTACTCAAGTCAGATTTCGGTCCAAGGTCATTCATGGTTGTCCCAGTCGTTGGTTAAAGGAGATTCTACTTCAGTCTGCTGTCTAGGTACAGTCGTAACTATTTGACTTGAATGGAAGCCGGTGTCTCTTTGTTGATGTATAATGGAGGGCAAGACTGATTTCTCATTGTGAACGTACACTGAGTATATTTTTCTTCATTCAGTCTTGTCCTCTACTTTTTGCACCAGTCTTCGATAAGCTCAAGGTGTTCTTGGATTTTGGAGGTGACTTAGAAAGGATTCGGGATAGAGGATAACTTTGCGGTATCGTCCGCGTAGATGGTGATGACTTATGACGGTATTATGGTATATAGGTAGGTCAGCGGCATAAATAATATAAAAGATTGGACCAAGAATGCATTCTTGTGGAAGACCGGCAGCAAAATTATTTAACATCCGAGAACTCGTTGCCTCACCTTACTCTAAAGGTCGGTTAGGCAGGTTTTTGTGATAAGTCAATAAGTAGTGAGTAGGAAACGTGTATAAAATATGCCCTGGTCCCAGACGAGAATTCTTACATTTATATCCAGAAGTAGATAAGGCTGACTCGATAAAACAAAAAACAATTAAAAACTAAATAGGGTGTTATTATTTATTCTATGATGAATTGAGCATTGAAGTTTATGTTTGCATAATTTTGTATGTAATTTTTGTTCTTAATTTCCTGAAAAAAAATCACTATACATCCCATAGTCGAGATATATCTAGATGTTTTACATTCCTAATTGTATAAAGCTAAATTACATAGAAGATATGGAGGAATTGCCTGAAAGACAATCAAACAGTAAAGGCGCGAATGCGGTCGGCGATATTGCTCCCAGCAACAAATTTAACAGCAGTCTCGTAATTTGGTTGCGGCCTTCAAGCCCCTTAAAGCTGCAATAGATAACCCTAAGCACAACCTGTTTCTCTCCCTCTCCTCGAGCCAGCCGGCATGAAGACCTCTTGGGAAATAATATAGAAAGTGTCGGTGGAAACTTTATTCTAATCTAAACCCTTCCACTCTGTTCGGCCGGCCGTCGGAGAACAGGCCACAAGGTACAAAAAAACTTGTAAACTCTTTGTAAAAGTTTTCCCGCTTATTTTTACAGCGAGAGATGTTTAAAAACGGCTGGAGGGGGCGGGAAAGAAAAACCTTTTTCGCAAGCATTCGACAGCTTATTGTTCAGGTCAATAATATTGATGGTTATTCTATAAAACAAAACACAAAAAAACTTTAATTTTGTTTTCATTGTTTACAGTATTTTGCACAACTTTGTTAATTACTTCGCCTGATGAAAGTCCTTAATTGAAAAATTCTCCTATAAAAGCACTGAACAGTTTACTGAATTAAACACAGCCTAATGAAGTTACTAAAACGATAATTTTCAATCGTTTAGAAATTGAAAAATCAAAATTATGATAAACGGTTCATGTCCCCTTAAAAACTTGACAGTTTGCTTGACTTCGTTCCAGCAAAAGCATCATAAGTCAGTGAATTCGTAGGAAAAGGCAGTTTTGTAAAATTACTAGTTTGAAAATAGCACAATTATTTATGCTTAATCTTTCATTACATTTTTAAAACATATACATTCAAACCAAGCTAATTTCTCTGTTACTAAATTGAAAATAAAACTGAAAATTGGAAAAAATTGGCAGTGTTTGTTTGTCTGCATGGATGGGAACATGTTGAACTGATCGATACTGATGCGGTTTGCATTTCACGAATTTGCGTTTCGGCTTCACGCCATCTTCAGTGAGGAACTGGTCAATAAACCAAGCAAAAACTGACTAACTCAGTAAATGAACCGTGTCGATCAGATAAAAACATTAGTAGTTAATTAACCATTTTAAGTAAGGTTTTGGTGAAAATGAAAAGGTTAGTAACACGAGCGGGATTCGAACCCACGACCTCAATACGCCGCTGCTCTAACCAATTGAGCCATCGAGTCACGATAGAGTGGTTAGAGCAGCGGCGTATTGAGCCGAAGGTCGTGGGTTCGAACCCCGTTCGTGACACTAACTTTTTCATTTCAACCTTAATCAATCAACCTTAATTGATTGAAAGATATTAATTGGTCAAGCGGACCACGAAAACTAGTGGATTATACATAACCTACGAAAAATACAAATAATCTGTAAATAAAAATGTAAGAGAAAAAGTAAGAAAAATGGAACATATAAAATACAAATGAATGTCAAAACCGAGGGAGAATATTTAAAATTGAGTGGTGCGAGTGACCGTTAAGTAATGATTATTTGGAGATGGTGAGATGTAGTCTGGTATGAAGAAGGTTTACAAAAATATGTTCTTTATCGTGCTTTTCTTCAGACAAATCATCTAAGATAGAACATCAAATACAACCAAATTGTGAATCCATCTCCCCGAAAACCACAAAAAGGAAAATTCCTTCAATGATATGACTTAAGATAATTAAAAATACAAAAATGCTCATTAAAAGAAATTAAAGAAGTATCCTGTTTACAAAATCCATACCTGAGTATCAAAAGTAAAAATAGTGAACAGGAAGATAAAGCTGATCAGACTCAAACTAAAAAAATCTCACAGACGCACAATTTAAAAACAATTTAAAAAATTAGAATTTTTAGCATTATTAGTTGACCAGCATTTTTTTATCGCTCAATCTGTAAAATTACACAAATAAAAATTGAATTATGTACAATGTAATTTATTATTGAGTCATTAAAATTTTTTGAAAGCGCAGTTATAATTTAATAAATAATTTAGCAATAATAATAATCCATTATATTTCGTGGTTCGAATATCCATATAACTTCTTTTAATCAATTAATCTTTATGTAAGTTATTGGTTAAAATGTAAAAGTTATTGTCATGGACTGGATTCGAACCCACGACCTTTGGCTAAATACGCCGCTGCTCTACCACTTGAGCTATCGTGACTTCGATCCACACGGACAACCACTCAGTAGAGCAGCGGCATATTTATCCAAAGGTCGTGGGTTCGAATCCCGCTCGTGACACTAACTTTTTCATTTCAAACAATACCTTACATAAAGAATAATAATAATAATTATTAACATATTTTGTTTAGAAGATATTCAGTATTTGATAGAACAATAATTGGCAATTTATAGAAATCCATATTAACTAGAATGGCATAAAACACTTGACACACCTAGTCGTGGTTCATTAAAAATATATGAAATGAACATATATATTTTTACGTTTGCGATAAGACCAGGTTTGAGAGATATGATTAGCCCGTGGTAAACTTCATAAAAATTTCCGCAGCTTCTTCACTCTTTTTGAACGCCCGATTATTGTCAATCAGAATCCACTTTTCTAAGTGAAAGGTGATTTCAAGGGTGCGTGTCTGTTATTAGAACGCTTTTTGGGCCTTTACTCTTTCCACTAGGGCGTAAATCTCCATAGGTCTCAAAGAGAACTTGTATTTCTGGTTGGTAAATGCGTTTCGGACGATCGGGCTGTTGTATAAACTTTAACCGAAGGGTCTGTCTTTCTTTTATATAGTTAATAATTGTTTTAAATGTGTAATTTAAGAAAAGAACTTTCCTATGCTCTCTTCTTTAAAAAAAAATTAATATTACTTTTTCTATGTACTCGGGCTTAGACAAAATCCCTATTCCATCCCGAGAAAATTTGAATTAAGATGCTTGTTACCCTAACTCACATTTTTTCGTAAGTCG
Organism: Cimex lectularius; assembly: GCF_000648675.2. NCBI lineage: Eukaryota > Metazoa > Arthropoda > Insecta > Hemiptera > Cimicidae > Cimex > Cimex lectularius. Next base: position 1,650,650 of record NW_019392674.1, on the reverse strand, counting down.
AACAAATGGAAAGGATGAGGAAAAAATAGTAACCAATCATATTTATAAAAAAAGAAATCCTATCAATGTAAATAAAACATTTTAAATTAAATGTACTTGACTCTGTACGGAGCGAGAAATCAGTTATTTTACTATGTATATAAAAATATGAAATCGCTCATTGCGTTGCCAATTTTGTTATATATAGATTTAAAAATATATATAATTATAAAACAAAACAAATATGTGAACTGTATACAATTGTAAATATTATATAAATTTAATCTGTGAAATCAACACAAAGAATAAACTTAATGAACAATTGAAAAAAAATTATATATGTTTGTGTGACACCTGTGAAGTGACATGGACACTTGTAATGAAAATGAAAATTGATACATGAAATTAATTCACATCCGCTTATTGTTTTCTTTTAAATAAACGATATCTGTAATCTGAACAATTATTTGTCCAATTAAATTTATAATAATCCAAGATGGTATTGTATTGTCCAAGCACATTTGTACTTTCTGTAACACTGCGTTTGTGTGAATGGATTCTATTGAGAGAAAAAAATCTTAATTTAAACAATATATATTATATATATGATGAACAGGTATACAGGGTTGAATCTTGTGTACTGTGGAATGTTTGACAAAATATAATCTAAACGTAAAACGTACATAGAATCATATATATGCTTAAAACCAAAGTATATATGTGTATAACATTACCACGTTCCTTTTTTTGGATGGAGTTACCCAAAGAAAAATACTCTAGGTTATAAGTATACATAGTTTTTAATTTGTTTCCACAGTTTATACTAATGTTGACGATCAAACTTTCTTTTTCTTTTTTAAAATTATTCTAAAACATGTGTAATAATATTGTAAATTTCATTAGTATAAATAAATCGAAATGACATCTGTATATATTTATTTTAGAAACCTTGTTTCATCCTGATAAATTTTTCATTAATAATAGCAAGTTTTTCTTTTTTTTTCAAGGGGAGGCTGCGAGTATTTGCCAATGGACTCTGAGAGTAAAAAGTAAATTAAAGTAATTTAAATATAATACTTCTTATAAATATGGGTTTCTGTCTTTGTATAGTTTTATATGTACTTTATGGTTATGATGTATATCTTTTTCTTTTCTTTTCTTTAAGTAGAACATTACAATAATATATAAGATATTATTAAATGAAAACGATTTATTAAAAGTTACAAAAAACAAAAGAAGGAATAAAGGAAGACAATAAACATTATTGTTCAAAAAACAAAACTATTGGAAATTTTAAAACCCTTAAATATTAATTCGAATTTTTATACCAATGAAAAAATTGAATTTTTTAGGATGGATTGGCTGAGTAATTTTTTCTTGCCGATATCCTGTGTCCATAAGCATATTGTAAACTCGTCAGAAGATAAGTAATTATAAAGAAAACTTCGTTATTTTGTGGTCATTAATGTGTTACGCTGAAAGAAGTGGATCATAAAATAAATAAAACTTGAACTTCGGAAAGGCCTGAATTATGAGAATCTCAAAACACGAGAAGTCTTGAGATAATATCCAAAAATGATTTGTAGAAGTAAATTAATTATTTAATGCGCCACTAAAATTAAAAAAATTTCCCTGAAGGTGGCCGAAATTACAATGATAGATAGGCATGGAAAAACTTCTGAATGAATGTGTGGTGATTAGTGACCGTTAATCGATATTTATTTAGAAATCTTGAGATGCGGTCTGGTGTGATGTAGGTTTCAGAAAAACATTTTCTTTATCGTGCCAACGTTTCGATCTTTATTGAGATCATCTTCAGGGATCAAAGTGAAAAATGATACACGGAAGAATGACACAATTACACAGAAGACAAACACTTTGAGCCCTGAAGATGATCTCAATAAAGATCGAAACATTGGCAAGATAAAGAAAATGTTTTTCAGAAACTTACATCACACCAGACCGCATCTCACAATTTCTAAATAAACTTCTGAATGAAGTTTTTAAATAAATTGCCATTACTCTATCTTTCTTCGTTGATACTTTTTAAATTTAAGATTGTTACAAAAAATAAATCTCGATCTTTTTCAACCTTTCTCGTTAGCTTTATTACTGCTTATTCATTTCAAAGCCAATCCGACACCCGTCTAAAAAATTTATTAATTCTTATTTAAATATAAACAATACAAACAGAATAAATTACAAACAAAACGATTCACAGCCCCTGAGAGTTTACAAGAGACTCAAAAGATAAACATTATATCGCACTGCTATTCGCGTCGGTTTACTTCAGCACTTCGTGGAACTTATCTGTTGTACCGCGCTTTTGAACGAATCTCAAACCTTTCGTATAATCTAACATGAAAATTTAATACATACACTTTTAAAAAAAATCCCAATTTCTCTTTTCCTCCATCTCAGAGGGACTATTCCGAATAAAGCAAGAAACCGAATTTTGGAAATAAAGGCTGGTTTTCCCCAGCGGAACGTCCTAAGACCTCTACTGCTTTTTACCAGTAAACTATCGCCAATAAAAAACACAATTATGACATTCGCCCTGTCAATAGAAAAATAGTATAGAAGCATCAACAAATCACTGAAAAATTAAAATAAATGACTATCAGTCTATAAGCAAATTTTACAAGCAGAAAAATTAGGATCAGTATAAACGGAAAAATAGTACCGACACGAAACACCGTAAATTATCTAGGTATAACGCTAAATTCTAAACTGAAATAGAGTGTACATATTAAAAAGAAATAAATATAGACAACTATTGGCTTTTGGAAAGAAATTCCAATTTGTGAAACCAGAAAAAAAATCTTCATTTATAACCGATCTACCTCCATGACATGCAGTTATACTGCTATTCCAAAAAGAGTGACATAGTTGAGGCTTTCAAAACAAAATATCTAAGTTAACAGTTAAAATATGAATGTTAATGCTAAAGTAAATAAATAATAAAGTAATAAAGATATTCATCAACTTTACTGAATTGATATGGCAAAACTCAAAAATCTCTTATCCAGGAGTATCCAAGTATCGAAGCGAACCGGTGACAGGAACAACGGCAGGCTGTGAGTCGACTGTAGAGGACCAAGCTCTACGAACTTACTTCCTAAACTTAGTTTGAACTTTAATAAACTAATAAAGACACCAGTTGATGAAACTTAAATTTAACTAATATTGTTTAGATCAATGTAAAATTAATAATTGGGTGATAAAAGTAATAATAATTTTATAAATCTATTTTAAAAAAATTGTGGTTACTAGCATCAAAAAGAGATTTCCTATTAAAATTCATCATTCAACGGGAAGAAATGTGTAGGCTATTTTTATGAGTATGATAATTTTTTTTTGTAAAATACAAATTGCGACTCAGTTGAGAAAAGGCAGAAATTAGGGAGATACTCTCACGGTAATACGTGATTTTTTGTCCTTTAGCCCCAGAAGGGCACTATCGGATTTTTACCTCGTCCCTTGGGCAGTTTGACCGAGCTCCCTTCCTATTTACATGCAGGTCAGCATATGGTCATTTTTACTCTCATAAAAAAAACAGTATTCTGTATAAACGTAAGGTTTAAATATTGAAATCTATTGTTTTTACTTTTTGTTCGCACATGTAAAAATACCTATTTAAAAATGATTAAATAAAGTCTCTGATGAACTGGAATGTTCTTTCTCTAAAAAATGAACTATTTTGAATTATTTTATAATAATAATTTATAATAATAATAAAAATAATATGCAATATAAACATTACTGAACAGATAGAAAATTCAGTAGAGGACAATAATGAATCTATTTGTATTTACTGCTGTGGGGAGAGATACCGTGTCTGCTCCTTGATAACCGAATTTGTTCTTCTGTTATTAACCCTTTCATTTTTTCTGTAACGATTGTGCCTGTTTTTTGTTTGTTTTTTTTTAACATTTTCGGGACATCTTACTATTTTGAAATTGTGGAAATGTTGCCTTGAGGCATCTGTTGGGGTGCAGGGAAATAAAAAAAAACATTTTTTGGGGACTTTTTTCATACGTTAATCAAATAAGATAATTATTCAGAAATCGTGAGATGCGGTCTGGTGTGATGCAGGTTTCTGAAAAACATTTTCTTTATCGTGCCAACGTTTGGATATTTTCCAATTAATTAAGGTTTTTAGTTGAGATGAAAAAAATCTAATGGCACGAGAGGGATTCGAACCCACGACTTTCGGCTAGATACGGCGCTGCTCTACCACCTGAGCTATCGTGACCTCGATCCACTCGGACATCAACTCCCCATCTCAACCCCACCTTATGAATTTTCGGTTTGGATTCTCGACGACAATTGAAATGGCGACAGAGAGCTTTAGTGAAGTGTACTTCATTTTAATTCATTAAATTCACTATTTTCGTGGTCCGCTTGACCAATTAATACTTTACAATTAATTAAGGTTTTTAGTTGAGATGAAAAAAAGCTAATGGTACGAGAGGGATTCGAACCCACTGAGAGATGGGGAGTTGATGTCCGAGTGGATCGAGGTCACGATAGCTCAGGTAATAGAGCAGCGGCGTATCTAGCCGAAGGTCGTGGGTTCAAATCCCTCTCGAGCCATTAGCTTTTTTTCATCTCAACTAAAAACCTTAATTAATTGTAAAGTATTAATTGGTCAAGCGGACCACGAAAATAGTGAATTTAAGTTTCGATATTTATTGAAATCATCTTCAGGGGCTGGGATTTACAAACATTGTTTAAATTTAACAAAAACATGTAGGATGTGAAAAAAAGTCAATTTATACAATGAAAAAAATATATATTTTTTTAAATCAATCAAGGTATTTCTACTCACTCAAAGTGTTTGTTTTTTGCGTACACCAGACCGCATCTCACGATTTCAGAATAATCATCGACTAACGATTACTAATCACCACACATTAATCAAATAAGTTTACAAAATATGGACTTTAAAGAACAACCAATAGAAAATATTCGAAACATTAACAAACGTTTTACTAAATTGTAACTAAGTAAAACACACCAACAAACAAGTAAATAGAAGAAATCTTTAAAATGCCTCTATTAAATAATTATAAAAATCTTTTTGTTTTACAAGAACTTTTACAAGAATTACTTCAATTTATTATATATATATAATAGACCAAAGAGTTTCTCGAACATGTTTCGCATAAGGATGCGCTCTCCGTTTAGATAGGCTTCAATACTAATTAATCAACGAATAGTACCGCCTTGTTTTACATAAATTTGAATCCGTCCTGAGCACGTACGTGTATTCTATTACGTTTAACGATAATTTACAATCCGACGACAACCTCGACCGTCCATCAATGCTAAAACCGACGTTTTGTCCGAGGTGTATTCACTCAGGATATCCCGCCTAACTCAATTCGTCCAAAAACAGTTTGACGCTTTTGTCCTGAAGACACATAAAAACAAAAGCAATAAAACGCAATTAAGTAATGAAACACAATTGGAAAAACACCACAATTCTCTGTACAATACGGGGCTTTTCTAGTGTTTGATATTGTATAATAAGCTTCAGAGCACGTCAAGAGCTGAAAGATCGTCTGATAGCCTTCTCAAAAGCTATTGTAAACACTCGAGACTGAATCAAAGCCGAATTACAAAACCCCACCAGGACTTAGTTCCCCGCCTAAAATCCTAATTAACAATCAAGTAATCTCATATTCTTTACTATCTGAACACCACTCTGCTTACTAATTCTCCAAGGAGATTTATACAGGAGCTGCAGCAAAAGCCCAATTCAAACGTCTGATTGTTGTTGCGAGCAATTTTCCAATCAATTCCAATCCAAAGAATCTGTTGAATTTATTACAAATTTTGCCTGATGGGTTTCAATGTTAAGTCGTAATTAATAGAATTAAAAAAATTACAAATCCAAATATAAAAAATAATAAAATTTTGAATAAAAGTTAAATACCTCCCGCGTTCCATCTGCAACAGCCTGATGTAAACTATTTCTAAAAAGTGACATTTATATTTGTTTTGTTCTGTTTTTAATATTTTCCGACTCTTGGTGTCAAAATTGTCTTGGTGTTCAAAATAGTGGGTAGCCAATGCTGTAGGGTTTTGTTTGAGTATTTTTCAATACATACAAAATATATAATATAATATAAGATTATTAATTTTACTCTTTTGCCCAGATATTGGGTTCCGATGTAATTTGCCGGACAATTTATACAATTGATTTTATAAATTACATTACTAGGCTGTTCATCATCATTCACTAAGAAATGTGTCGTGATTAGTGACCGTTTATCAATAATTATTCAGAAATCGTGAGATGCGGTCTGGTGTGATGTAGGTTTCAGAAAAACATTTTCTTTATCGTGCCAACGTTTCGATCTTTATTGAGCCCTGAAGATGATCTCAATAAAGATCGAAACGTTGGCACGATAAAGAAAATGTTTTTCTGAAACCTACATCACACCAGACCGCATCTCACGATTTCTGAATAATTATTCACTAACTTTCCAATAACACAATACTGAACATTATTAAAGATAAATGGCCCAACATAACACCACACACAAATCTTTCAAAAAACATCATTCATAACTAACAATGGTTCGACACTGCTGTATTAGCCGATAGTTTATATACAACAATCATTTTTACAAACAACTATTTGGCCTAGCCACGGGTAGGACAACCTAGGACCTATACTTGCAGACATAATTGCGGTCACCCACGCCTACAATTTACATATGAAATCGAAAACAACAAAACAATAGCATTTGTAGAAACACTCTAAAAATTCTTACAAACCTAATTCCTCATCACCAATTCGGCTTTCGGAGTTGCCACTCAACTGTACAACAAGCACATCGCATAATCGACGTTATTTCCACATCTCTTGACCTAAAACAGTATTGCCCGGGTGTGTTCTTAGATATACACCAAGCCTTTGACCGAGTATGGCACTCTGGGCTGCTGTGAAAGCTCAAGAACATCCTACCAGCAACCTATTACCTTATCCTAAAATCCTATCTTAACGATCATTACTTCCAAGTATCCCACAAAAATTCATTGTCTCCTATCCATCCTATTCTAGCAGGTGTCTCACAGGGCAGCGTGCTCGCTCTTTTCCTTTATGCAATTTATACCTCCGATCTACCTATGTAACCTAACACTATCCCCTTCACCTTTGCCGAAGATACTTCATTCCTTTCTCCTGATAAAAATCCTGTCACAGCTTCCCATAATCTTCAAAAGCACCTAAACATCCTAGAATGCTGGCTCCGTCGGTGGAGAATCAAGATCAACGAAACCAAATCAACAAACAGAATATTTACGCTAAACAAGAAAACACTCCCACCAGTATACCTTGCGACAGTATACAATTGCGAACCATGTACGATACCTCGGACTCTACCTGGACAAACGACTGACGCGGAACCCCCATACACGACTTAAGTGCACAGTCTGTAACATACGATTTTTCATGCTTAAACGAGCTTTGATACTCGACAGACGATCAAAACTCTCACTAACAAACAAAATCAAACTTTACATTGCCCTCCTGGCCCCCATTTGGACATAGGGACTTACACTTTACGGGACTGCTAAGCGTTCCAACCTCAATCGAATCCAATCCCTTCAATCTAAAATCCTCAGAACAATAGTCAACGCCCCTTTCTATGTATCCAATCACACCATCCATACCGACCTAAATGTCCCTTTTGTTACAGAGCTAGCCCAATCCCGCTACAAAACGTTCCATTCCAAACTGCTTCACCATCCGAACCCTTTCGTCAAAAACCTGTCATCCACCTCATTACCAAACAGAAGACTGAAGCGTCGGTGAGCCCGCGACAATCTTAACAGTTGACATCGGTCACCTAGATGGAGTACATCCCGCTCATCGTATTGATTTACTAACGGCTACCATCACTGGATGGTTACTGTTCAAGCTTTCATGCTACCGTTGATATGTTTATATGTAAATATTATCTTTTTTACTTGTTGCGTCGAAGAATGCAGTTGTAAAAAACAAAAAGTTTAAAAAACTCTTGATGAAACTACCAGATAGCACATTAATCCCAGATTGATATCAAAAACCAAAAAAACGCAGATTGCTACCTCAAATATACGTCACACCATCCCCTTCATACAAAATATTCACGGCCAAAGAGCTACTTCACTGAATTATTAACCTGAGCCATGAATCATATCACATAAAGATATACAAGATATATGATTTCTTACGTAAAAATCACTACCTTAAACAAATAATCAACAGAATAATCAACAACTACAACTCAACACTAACACCATCCACTATCACTAATAACGTGTGGTGATTAAAGATGAGATAATGTATTGACCTGCTTGTTGAACAACTTGAACAAAAGGATCTTTAGTAAGATCACAACAGAAACGACAAACTCTTTAAAAATTACTTGTTTTCCTTCAGGGAACAGTCCCTCGCCCTGAGGGAAAAAGTAATTTTATTATTTATTTTAAGAAAAAGAGACGTGTATTTATAGTTATGTGTAACCGAGGTAACCTGTAGGACCACGTTTGTGGTTTTAAATAATTTTTACATTTTTATTGTATATTATATTGTGTTATTGTTTTTACTTAACTCCACAATGTTCATTGTTTTAGATATTTAGCTTCACCTAATTTTAATTATTATTACATATGCAGTTTCTTGTTTTCCAGATATATTTAAACACTCATCTAGTTAAAGTAAGATAAATAATTGTTTTTTGTATTTTTTTAATGATATAACATGTAAATAAGGTTTTTAGTTGAGATGAAAAAAAGTAAATGGCACGAGCGGGATTCGAACCCACGATCTTCGGCTAGATACGCCGCTGCTCTACCACTTGAGCTATCGTGACCTCGTGGTAGAGCAGCGGCGTATCTAGCCGAAGATCGTGGGTTCGAATCCCGCTCGTGCCATTAACTTTTTTTCATCTCAACTAAAAACCTTAATTAATTGTAATGACTTAACTGGTCAAGCGGACCACGAAATTAGTGAATTTTTGGATAAAACATGTTTCTAACTGCTATATTTTGCTAAAATAAATAGGCCCTGATGATGACGATATAATCGTCGAAAGCTCGGCAAAGACTTAAAGAGTTTGTCGTTTCTGTTGTGACCTCACTGAACATCCTTTTGGTCAAGTGTGGTGATCAGTGACCGTCAGTCTATGATTATTCGGAAATCGTGAGATGCGTTCTGGTGTGATGTAGGTTTCAGAAAAGCATTTTCTTTATCATGCCAAAGTTTCGATCTTTATTGAGTCCTGAAGATGATCTTAATAAAGATCGAAACGTTGGCACGATAAAGAAAAAAATTTTTTTTAACCTACATCACACCAGACCGCATCTCATGATTTCCGAATAATCATCACTAATAACACTACGTCAATTCTATCAAGCACAGACAAACCAAAATGCATATACGTTACATTCGTTCACGGCCTATCACACAAATTAAACACACTCTTTTCTTTAAATAGCTTTCAAAAAATATAAAACTATTGACACCCTTTGTTCCAAAATTGAAGATCCCACTCCTATAACAAGTAAACCTGAGGTAATTTACATAATCCATTGTATAAATTGTCCGGGCACTTACATCGGAATTACATCTAAATATCTGGATAAGAGGGTAAAACAACATGTCTATGATTACAAAAACCCAAACAAAATCCTACAACACTGCCTACGCACCATTTTGAACACCAACCCAATTTTGATTTCAACAATCCAAAAATGTTAAACACAGAATAAAACAAACAAAAACGTACATTTTTGGAATGATTTACACCAACAGAGATAAACACAACATCAGTTACAGAACAGACACATGTAAACTCAGCCTGTACAAATTTTTATGATCGTGGTTTTTTATTTGGCTTTAGTATTGTAAAAAGTTCCGAAATATGCTGAAAAAATGGAAAAACTTGGTGAAATTTTTTTAACATTGGTTATCTGGTGAGAGGAGAGATAAAATAACTAATTGCTACGCGATATTGCCCAAACAATGTTTTTTAAAACATTTTCCTGAATGAAACTTCATTTTTACAGAAGGATTCTTTATTAAGACTTTTTGACCAACCTTAAAACAGGATTTTGAACAAGAAAATCAACTGGACGCTTCAAATATTGAACAGTGATAACATCATTTTAGCCTCACCCAAAAAACGCGTTTTCCGGTAAAGTTAACTTTAGCAGGTTTGTGATTGATTGTTTCAATTTGCTTCCGCCGATATTCTGAACTTTCATCTGATTATTTTGAGAAAGTTAATAATGGAAACAATCGCACCTGGGTTTTCCTTAATTGTTTAGAACTTTCACTGGAAAGTGCGAGTTTGAGACAAATCAATTCATGAAAAATATTAAGATTTAATCGACCAGCAATATCAGCTCAAATCATCATCTCCTTAACATATTATGGGTGATATTGGTGATCTAAGAATTTCAATTGATGGAAGCAAGCCAAAGTAACAATGTGTGGTGATTAGTGACCGTTAATCGATAATTATTCAGAAATCAGGAGATGCGGTCTGGTGTGATGTAGGTTTCAGAAAAACATATTCTTTATCATGCCAACTTTCGATCTTTATTGAGAGCTCATCGTCAGAGCTCAATAAAGATCGAAACGTTAGCACGATAAAAAAATGTTCTGAAACCTACATCAAACCAGACCGCATCTCACGATTTCTGAATAACCAAACTAAAGAGTTCACCGTTTTTTTTGTGGTTTTTTTTAATGTTTGACGATGGTTATAATGTATAATTTTTTTATGTTTAACGATTGTTATAATGTATAAAGCAAAATACAGACTACATCAGGCATGTTCCAATAATCAGGCAGAACTTTTGGCCATTCTGAGGGACTTGGAATGGGTTGTAAGTAATATCGAGCTCATCATTTTGAATGACAATCGAGTGTCTTTGGCATCGATAATTAATTATGATAATCATAGAATTTAACCTGAACAAATAAGGAAAGTCATTCCAGCTCTAGTCAAACTGATGGTTAATTCTATTGGGTTGTCCGGAAAATAATGCAGGATTTTGGTATTAAACAAAAAAAAAGAAACTAGTTACTTTAAAGCAATGTTCTTTAATCAAAATAATTTCCCATACTCTCAATACATTTCTCCCAACGTAACTTATTAATTCCGTCTGAGTAGAATTCAGAATTTTTAGAATTGATAAAGTCAATAAATGCATTTTCCAGTTCCGTTTGATTTTTGAATATTATGTGTTGTAAGTAGTGGTCCAGGTGTCTAAAAAAATGGTAGTCAGTAGGCGAGAGGTCCGGAGAGTAGGGTGGGTGAGGCAAAGTTTCATAGCCAAGCTCCAATAATTTTTGTGACGTTACACGTGACACATGTGGTCGAGCGTTGTCATGCAACAAAATGGGCCCTTTCCGATTGACCAAAGAGGGCTTCATTACTGCCAATTTCTGATGCATGGTATTAATTTGGTTACAGTATGATTCAGCATTGATGGTTTCGCCAGGATTTAAGAAGCTGTAGTGTATTAAACCAAATGAAGCCCACCATACCGTAACCATTACCTTTTTTTGATGAGTTGGGGGCTTTGGAAAATGTATTGGAGCTTCTCCTTTGTCGAGCCACTGTCCAGAACGTCTAGTGTTATCGTAGAGAATCCACTTTTCGTCACATGTAACAATTCTGGCCAGAAATGGGTCATTTTTGTTTCGACAAAGAAGTGATGCACAAACATCAAAGCGCTGATTTTTTTGGCGATCGTTTAATGAGTGTGGAACCCAATTTTCGAGTTTTTTCACTTTTCCAATCGCCTTGAGGTGGTCAGCGACGGTCGTTTTACTGACTTTGAGTTGCTCTGCAAGTTCTCGAACAGTTGTTTTGGGGTTTTCTTCCACCACTGATCGCAGAACATCATCATTAAGAGAGGAAGGCCTTCCACGACCTTCTTCATCTTCAAGGCTGAAATCTCCCTCCCGAAATTTTTTAAACCACCTTTGCACAGTGCACTCATTTACACAACCCTCGCCCCAGACTTGGTTAATGTTTCTAGCCGTTTGGGCTCCGCTTCGGCCGAGTTTAAACTCGTAAAAGAAAATCGTACGAAATTCTCGCTTTGACATTATAAGGATGACTGAATTATTTCCAAGTAGCGGAATGCTACAGAGGTAAACAAACAATATCATTTGGAAGAGGATTAATAAGTGTTGACTGAGTAATCCTGTAAACGTAAACAGAATATTTTATATAGATTTTTTTTAATGAAAACTTAAAATCCTGCATTATTTTCCGGACAACCCAATAGAATTAGTTTGGGTATCGATTCATTACGGAATAAAAGAGAAAGAAGGAGCCAACAAATTGGCCAAACGAGCATCGACTGACATGATTTTAGAAAACTTTTTGTAAATGATGGCTTATCCATCATTTCCGAAAAGTAAATCTACTCACCCCACCTTCATCATTTCTATGAGTTTAGAACTGGAATACAACAAACCAAAAATATTTCTCTAAGTTGCTGATAGACTGAAGGAACAGATTCAGCCAACTGCATCACTAACCCAGATTTTAACTGAACATGACTCATGCAATACGTATTTCTTCAGATTTTATTTTAAAGAATCGTCGGCAAGCTCCTGCCAGGCCAACTGACCTGTATAGCAAAATATTAAACACCTAATAATAGGAGTGTCCGAAAATATAAGCCCTTCACACAAATAAATACATTCATACATTCCACCCATTCTGATGAGTCGGTGGTGTACTGGATATTCCTCCATCCACCTAAACACAGTATTAATAATCTAATCTAAACTAGTGTCGATGGAGTATTTTTTGTACAATTAAATATTTTAAAATCAATTTAGGCTTTAAAAATCAGCTAAAACCTTCCTTAACATGACTAAAATCTATATTTGTATTTAGGTAAAATTAAACTAAAAGACCTGTAAACTGACAGGGGACTTTACCTTAGCCAGAAATGACCATTTTTCTACATGCCAACCCAACTCATTATATGGATTGTGAATGCGTCTAAACATGTTACAAAAGTAAAGATTTGGTAATTTTATCAATAAAAAATCCTCTACCAGCATATTTCCACTCTAGTTTAGTAAAACATAATTAATACGATTAAAAAATCAGGCTTTGTTTCGGGCAAAGTCCTCACCCACATTTTTCCAAATTTCTCTGTCCACTGTTCTTTTTCTCGTAGTTCCTTCCACAAAGTCAGCAATATTGTCTTCCCACCTCTACTTTGGTCGTTTTCTTGTTCTTCTATCTAGAAGCAGTGTAGGTGTTGTAGCGGTCCAATTTATGACTTTTTGTCCATTTCTTTTTGCCAGTGTCTCTCATCATACTTTCTACGAGGTCATTGAGTTGTCTCCAGTCTTTTTTTTCAATGACTATTTTTTGTCAATGTTTGTGCTCCATAGATCAGACATGGAATAACGCATGTATAGAGTTTCTTAGAGGTTTTGTGTGTGTGTGTGTGTGTGTGTGTGTGTGTTTCTGAGCTTGTACTAAACTATATCGATACGCTAGTTTTCGTGGTCCGCTTGCACCAGTGGTGTATCAAGCCGAAGATCGTGGGTTCGAATCCCGCTCGTGACGATGACTTTTTCATCTCAACTAAAAACCTTAATTTATTGAACTATAATCAATATAAAACTTGTATGGAGTTGTCTAACATTAGCAGAAAGGAGAATGATATGTTTTGTAACAATTTCTTGTTTCATGTTTATCAGATATTTTATTTCTTGGTTTCCACTGTAGTGAAATGTTATGCCTCATGGAAATGGCTAACCCAAGATAGTGTTTTGTGAGTAATTTTTATCTTTTGCTGCACGAGTTATTTTTTCACTGTGGACAATTGGTGCAAATGCTAGGATGATTTTACTAAGGCCTTTCCTTTTTCAAAAATCTATAGATATATATAGGCCAATCTAATGATAGTTAAAATGTTTTTTAAGTGCAAAGATTTTGTTTAAGAGGATAAACATATTGACCACCACTACAGTCCTTTTACTATAAACATTTAAACTGAAGTGCGTTTGAAGATATTTTTTTTTGCTTGCTGCAAATAAAAAAGTCTCTGGTCTCTATCTTTTCCTTATTTTATTATTTAATATTCAAAATATTAAACAAACACACCATTGCTGATGAAAAAACTGAGATATGTCACACCAGTGAGGATTAGTAGAGCAGGAAGATCAGAAACAACCGAACAACAGGTTAAATTGGTTCAAATTTCCAAATTTGTTGAATGAGAGATTCACATGAACGAGACCTCACCTGGACAATCCAAAGGATTGCTGCCATACTCATCAGGAAAAAATACAAATCAAAAATACAGAACAAGCAGAAATTATAAACCACAACTAGAACATCTTATTGAAACGCCTAGCATGAATAGCTCGAAATGATACAGATCAACCTTATGAAACTCATCATCCAGATCTACAAAAAAGGCATGCAATTTATGACTTTTTTATTCAAATTAGCAATACTCATAATGTGTGATGTTTGGTTACCGTTAATTAATGATTATTTGAAGATCATGAGATGCATGAAAAAATGAATTTATACATTGCTAGAAAATTTTAGAGTTAATCAAAATATTTGTACTCACTTTGTACTTTAATTTAGTCGAAAATTTCTAGCACTGTATAAATTCATTTTTTTAAATGCTACATGTATTTGTATAATTTAAACAATGTTTATAAATCCCAGGCCCTGAAGATGATCTCAATATAGATCGAAACGTTGGCACGATAAAGAAAATGTTTTTTAAAACCTATGTCACAACAGACCGCATCTCACGATCTCCAAATAATCATTGTATCTTACATTGTGCAAATTCAGTATACGTTTTTATTTTTGACGTCTGTACTGTATAAAGTACTCTAAAAGGCAATCTATAAGTCAATAATTGTCAGTTCGGCTTCCAGAAGAACTGTTAAGTCACGACTACGTTTAAATTCGCCAAAAGTTCCAATTATAATAATTAATGTTAGACGGGAATTCAAGTACAAAGGTATGGGCGGGGTGTTGAGTTACCAAAGCATATACTCGGGAATCCGTTGTTAATATGCATGAGACTTGAGAGGCCTTTTAAGTGGAGTTAGGAGGGACTCGCTGGTTGAACGCCGCCGACGCTGACGCTACCGAATCTCATTATCCTTAAACAAACGGGAATCTATTTAAAAATTTCTATATTAAAAACGCGTGTGTTAATAAATAAACTTGTGCAGTTTGACATCGATCATATCTAGCAATAAGTCCTTATGTACTATTACTTATTAGGTGCAATTTCTCCTGGACTCCTGGATAACTTCCGTCGGCCTTACTAAGTTTTCTGGAACTGGAAGTATTCATTGGTCTCCTGAAAACCGATGCTCCTGTGGGCAGAAGTCTTTTAAGAGAGGTTGTAGACGCGGTTGTTTTGGGAAAGAAATGCAAATATTAAAAAAAAAAATAGTTAATCTCTGTGAAAAATCTATTGTAAGGAGAAAATATATAAGCAAGGCAGTATCAGGATTTTTAATTTTTTTTAAATCTCTTTACAAAAGACGCGCATATAAGAAGTAAAAAGCAGCAAGACCCCCGAATTCCAATATTTTCCATTTTGCAAAGTAAACGGTAATAGTCAACCAAGTTTAAAGCTTTGGAAGGGTCCAAGGATAAGCCCACTACTTTGCTTTTATTTGATTTTGATTCGACTGTGCTACTATTGTTTCTACTCAGACGTCTGTCGAAAGTGATTTTCTAAACCCAAATTCATTTTTAGATAATCTAGATATAGATCAGATTTTTTGGCAAATAAAGGCAATCTATTGTAGAGTGGTTTTCGGTCATTTTGTCAAACATCGACAACAAAGCTGTTGGCCTGTGATAGAACATATCCGATTCGTCTCTCTTTTTCAAAACTGGGAATCTTTGCAATTTTTAGCAAGCTATGTAAATGCATGTAGAAAAGAGACAATTCACTACCATCAGTTACCATCAACCTTTATATTCTTGCCAGCGGCTCCTCAGTTAGAATCGAGCTTGCGGCTTTCTTCTCCTAATTGTAGAATGTACATAAACCCTTACAGACACATCAAAAGCTCCTCTTCTTCCTGGCAGTATCTGCACAGTATTTCTTCTGACTGTACTGCTATCCGGGCATGTGCCTTCTTAGGTGGCCGATCCCTCTCAAGAATCCAACCAGAATCCTGGTTTCGTTGTGGTTATCCTCTAGTAATTAGTTTGTAAGTCTTGAGAATGTCTCTTCTATGAACCTCTTGGGGTACCACTCATACCTGGGGTATTATTTCATCCGGTATTGGACTTTTGGACTCCTTGAACTATTTTGAGGTAAGGTGCTAGGCCACGATTGGGTGGTGGCCTGGAAGATTCTTATTGGCTCCTTTTTTTTTGGCCATCATATCCGCCTTCTCATTGCCTCTATGCCCGAATGCTCAGATACCCATGACAGAGTTGTATCATTGGTGAAACTGACTTCTGCCAAAGATCCTATATAATTCCATACCACTTTTCTTTAACATCACATGAGGCCGAGACCTTAATTTCCGTCTGACTGTCGGAAAAAATGACTATCTTCCTGGAATGTGTCCCTAGCAGTTTTTATTCTCTCGCAGTGTTCAATTGGTATTATTCAAACTGAAAATTGTATCGTATTTAGGTAAGTTTAAACTCAGTTCGGTTTTGGATCCATCGGAAGACTCCAGCTCTCGTACCTCTATTCGTTTTTGAACCATCAGTATACCAGTAGCAAGTATATAAAACGTTAATTTTTTAAGTTTATACAGCCACTCGTGTGTTTATGTACTTAATGTAGTACTACGGGAGATCGTGCCAGAAGGAAATGCTTTTTGGTTACAACAGTTCGTGTTTGATACAACTGAATCTTATCGTATTTGTTCAACTCTTTGATACTTTCTTGCTCAGTCTGGCTTTTTAATTTTTTTTATTGTTTTGTAAAGGCTTCCATTGAAGGTGTGCGGCTGATGAACCTGTAATGTGGTCGTTACCGATTAATTTGTACTGCCTATCCTCGTTGGGTGGGTCTGTCGCGTTTCCGCATTTCGCCATCTTCAGTGTGTCTGAGGAGCAGGGTGAGTCTCAATCAAAGCACTGAAGATGGCGAAATGCCAAAACGATATTGTAACACAAATTAAGTAAATTGCAACAGATACGCTGTCACTAAAGAGAAATATTTTGCACAACTAATGTTTTATTCTTAGATTAACGTATTACGCACACATATTTTTCAAAAATTAATTGCATTTACATTGTATAATTTCCCGAAAATGGTATCTCTGAATGTATAAAAGCGTTTATACCTCATAAAGGGAAAACGCGTAAAGAATAAACATTGAACAAAAGATAACAATTTATCCTGAGGGTGGTAGCGAGCTTATCAATCGTAAGATCTAATTTGCTTGGCTATTTTAAACGGAAGTAAATTGGAACTGTTAATTAAGGAAGGCGATCCATTGTGAAAGCGTGCTTACGGCAATTCCCGCACTATTTGGATTCCACTGTTTAAGTAATGCGATGATAACTGCCATTACAGCCACCGCGCTGTATACTTAGACCCAATTTCCGCCTAAAAGGGAATTTTTGCCTAATTTGTAAAGCCCTTTGTTGAAAAATTAACGTGGGCGAAAATCGGTTTTGGACTGTTTTCAGCTGAGAGTCAACAGTTCATATCTAAATAGTTCTGGAACGTAGTTCGATAAGTAAAATTTTCTTGCAAGCTAAGAATAAATAAACTAGATTTAAACTTAGTTTTAAACAATGTTTACAAAACCTTAAAACATAAAATTGATGAATTAGAGTAAAAATATATTAATTACATTTTAGTGCAAAATTATATTAACAAAAAGCATAAATGTGTGGTGTTTAGTGACAGTTAGTTAATGATTATTTCGAGATCTTGATATGCGGTCTGGTGTGACGTAGGTTTTAGAAAAACATTTTCTTTATCGTACCAACGTTTCGATCATTATTGAGCCCTGAAGATGATCTCAATAAAGGTCGAAACGTTGGCACGATAAAGAAAATATTTTTCTGAAACCTCATCACCCCAGACTGCATCTCACGATTTCTAAATAAATATCGATTTACGGTCACTAATCACCACACACTTTTATATGTATGTAGAATTTAGAAAGGGTGGGAAACGAAGTTGGGAATAGAAAAACATTTTTATATGAGGAGTCGGCTTCTTTGAGGTGAAAGGAGCCGACAATGGGAAAAAATGGTAATGGTACGGCCTGATTATCGTTTCAGGATTATATAGACGGGGATAATTAGGGAAAGGAAAGCCAAATTGTTGAAAAATTAGACTATGTAGAAATGTTTGATGTGTGAAATGTGATGATTGTTTTATATGTTTTGTGTGATGTGATGATATGTGTATGTTATCGATATTTAATTTGATTAATGATATTAGCGTGGCTGCGACTGAGTAATCAAATTCAATATCGATAACGTACACATATCATCATCATCATATCACACAAACACATACTAAAAGAAATTAGGAATAAAAACTGCACTGAACAATTCAAGACAAGACTAACCAAATAGACCACAACGGCATCTGTACAGTACCATGCGTATGCTGAGAAAAAACATCAGGCAGATAGGAAGATAAATAAAAGACGGATACAATGAACATTGGCCATTTAGAAACAAAGACTGAAAGACAAACTAAGCAACTTTCATCTCACCATCCTACCACGAACCCCCGACCGTTCAGACAAGCTGAAACTTAAAACAAACATACATACAGTGGGTCAGCAAAGTAGTGGCACAGCTAATTTTTTTTTTAATCTCAAAGATGCCGAAAAGTTTTATTTTATTAGAAATTGGAAAATAATTTCAAAGTAAAAAAGATGTAAGTTATGACAGCCAAAAAAGTATTGTCACATTGAACCAATTTAATCGTTAAAAATTAGTTATTCTATAATTAAATAATTATAATTATAAAATTATTCTATAAAACAATAAAGTAAATCTAATCTGTAAACGATGTTAACAAACCACTTGGTCAATAAAGTTTCTTACAATTTTTTGTAGTTGTGAAGAACGGTCGGGAATAAAGTATTTAAAAAAACAACTTTTTCATATTGTTCCGAAGTTTCGACCTTTATTCAGGTCATCTTCAAGGCCTGGCTGAATTAATGTTGTTTGGAAAAAATACAATTCAGATGTAAATAATATAAATTTCTAGCCAAGTATTTCATACCACATAAAGTTTATAAAGGTTATTGTTGTGAAAAGTTAATTTGAATTATGTTGATTTTATCTGGTCAGACGGTAAAAACTAGGGAATTTTCTTTGATCATAGGGCGGTTTTATTTGACTCAAAGGAAGTAGAAAATGGGGATTTTCTGTGTAGGAATTGTGATTCGGAGTTTACTCAATGAGCACAGTAATGAATATAAGAATGGAAGTTAATTATTTTTGAAGATAACGGAAGAAGAAAGGAAAATGTAAAAATAAAGTTAACAGGTTTATTCTCTTTATGATGGCGTAGCTACGTCTGAATTTCCAAGTATCTGTTCTGTAATTAATGCAGTGTGTGCTTTTTATGTTAATGTAAATGTGTATGAAATATTTGGATCAAAATTTGTATTATTCAAACCTGTATTGTATTTTTTCCATTCCACGTATGGTTTGTAATTCACCCACGCCCTTAAGATGACCCCAATAAAGGTCGAAGCGTCGACAAAAACGAAAAGGGTGTTTTTTAAACACTTCATTCCTGACCGCTCCTCACGACTTAAACAAAATTATTGAACTCATGGTCGCTAAAAAACACAGGTTTCTTATAATGGAAATAATTTGGCCGTTAGCGATCATTTTGGTTTGCCTATTCTCGCTAGGGTGGTTGTCAGACGAGTTTAGGCATCCCGCCATCTTCGTGGGTTTCTATTTTGTTCTTTATTTGACAGAGTCAACGTAAGTACTTAAATTTTGAATCGTCTTCAGCCATCAAATGCCATATGCATAAAGAAGAGAGTTGACTACACTTAGCTAACCTGTGAGTAGGAACTATCTTTTTATAAAGATTGATCAACGTACTCACTCCACCGTTTATCATTTAAGAGTTGACTAGTTTTACCGACGAGTACGGATTGTATTTAAATAATAACTTATACCTTCTGAAATATTGGCTTAAAATCAACACAACAAATATAGTTTATTTTCATTAAGATGGATGATGTTTGGTCCATATGCTCATTAGTCAAGAGAATATTATTATATTTGACAATCTATCTGATCCTTTCTGACTTAATCTAACTTGTTTATAATATTTTTTGTCATGTTGTACAGATTTCCATTATATTGTGAGATTTCGTCGCCCCGGAGATTAACTTGTTATACGGTCGTTACTAATCATTTTGGTTTGCCTATCCTGGCTGGAAATTGGTCTGACGTGTTTCGGCATTTCGCCATCTACAACTTTACACGACTTTAGTTTAACATACAAAGAATCCGCCACGATACTATTTGGGAGATACATAAAAAATAAGTGCAATAAGAAATCTTGACCAACTCCTGAAAATCTTCTGAAACACCACCACCCCACATTACACATGTTCGCCATCTGCCTCACCCTGCTGATCAGATAACTGAAAGTGGAAAAATTTGGCTTTCACATCGCCTTTGAGATATTGTTCTTTTTCGAAAGCCCCTGTCGTATGGCCTTGTCAGTAGTTTGTTTATAACAAGGTGGTTAATTGACATGTAGAAAAAGTCTCGATCCCTAAGGACCAAGATTCTTGCTCACTTGCCCCTACTGAGGAGGACCAGCATTGAGCGCCTGACCGTGAGCCGCCGAGAATCTCAAAAGGGCTGAAAAAAAATTTGCCTAACGTTTCGACAAATAGTGTTAACCTCTCCTTAACCCCAGATTGGATGAATTCTTCCAGCTGAGAACTTCCGAATAACGTACCGGCTCCGGCTTTTGATTTAAGTGGATTGCTCACTACCCTCAGGGGAGCCCAGCAGGTCGATAAAGTGCTCTAATAACCATCCCTGAATGACAGCATCGAACCTTAAGTACCCAACAAGAGTGTCACTATTATACCTCTACAAATCCAAACTCAATAGGCTAATACTACAGGGTCGGTAATCGGTCGTTCCCCTTATTTTCAGACAGGTTCTGGTTCACTGATCTCCACGTGTGACTGATTGTCGGCATGTTCAAAAAACAATTCCTTCCGCCCTTGACATCCTCGGTACACCATTGTTTTCCGCTGAACGGCCCTCTCTTGTATCCAAGAGTTGCGACTAGACTGAAGAACATTAAAAAAGGATACAGATTTGGCAAGCATTTCCACCTTTGAATCTCAGTGTTCCCGGCGAGGAGACCACATTCCTCCATGTGGTAAAGTGCCGTGAATATGAAGCTCACCATTTCAGGTCGCCCCCACCACGAGTCACTCTTGTTCGCTGAATTTCATCATTTTTGCACTTGTGGATTTATGGACGAGGCCATCCACTATTTCTGGTTTCAAGGTCCTCTTCCACGGGACAGATAGCTCCGACGGTTCATAAGCTCACACCTTCGGGTCGCTTCTACTCATCAGCCAAAAGTGCACCTGCTCAGGTCAGAATTTACTATAAAATAAACAGATGCTTTGTCTCCTTCTGCTCGATCCCGCCACCCTGGAGATTTTGAGAGTGGCTGCCACATGTAGGATGGAGATCGCATAAGACTAAATTATTTAAGGGCACACTTCACTTAAAGATGACAAAATACCGAAACGCGTCTGACAGACCACCCAGGAGGATTAGCAAAATGAGTTGTAACGACCAAATTACAAGCCCATCACCCAGCATAAAAAACGAAGAAAGCTCACCATTTGACAGATCATCATTATTTACAAACGGCATTAAACAAGTTAATCTTTCTGATTATACATCATTATACCGTTGACATGAATGTATATAGTACTGAATAGTATTAGACTAGATAAATCCAGTAGTTGAAAATGCCAAAAACCCAATGAGACATTGCGTACAGTTCCACGAAAGGGTTGTTAAATTTTATTTTCAATTAATTAAGGTTTTTGGTTTAAATAAAAAAGTCAGTGTCACGAGCGGGATTCGAACCCACGATCTTCGGCTAGATACGCCGCTGCTCTACCACTTGAGCGATCGTGACCTCGATCCACTCGGACACTAACTTCCCATCTCAACCCCCACCTTTTGAATTTTCTCTCCTTTTTGCCATTGAAAATTTTTAGAATCTCTGTATGTTTAGTGCCGTTTAACGGTAAATAATTCATCTACGGTTGGTTGGTATGACAGACGCGTTTCAAAATTTCGCCATCTTATTTGTTGGGTCTGGGTTACAATCAGGATGAGACAGGTGGTGATCCAACGGGTTCTCCTTTGAGACACGCTGAAGATGGCGAAATGCCGAAACTCATCTGACAGACCAACCAGAAAAAGTTGTTAGGCAGACCAAGATGATCTGTAAGGATCAAATTACAGATACATCACTCCGGAAACCACAGGAGAAAATCTCACGCTTTAAACAATTGCTAAAGTTTGTGTTTCTCTGAGGCAACATTGGCCCGGAAAGTGTTAAATATTAAAACTGCCATTTGCCTCACCTTGATTTTATCCCTTGCCCAATACTAGAAATATGTCTGATAAACCAAAATAATCAATTTAAGACCAAATTACAAATTCACCTAGATTCTCATAATTTAGTCTTGATAATTTTTAATAAAAACAAAGAAAATCCACTCATTTTATATGAATTTAATTACATTTAAATAAAAAAACGGATATCTTAAACGGTGCTATAATTATGTTCCGTGTGTTTATTTATTTGAAGTTTTAAATGAACCCATTATGATTATGTGGAGATCGTGAGGTGCGGTCTTGTGTGACGAAGGTTTTAGAAAAACGTGTGTTTGGTGATTAGTGACCGTTAATCGATATTTATTTAGAAATTGTGAGATGAGATCTGGTGTGATGTAGGTTTCAGAAAAACATTTTCTTTCTCGTGCCAACGTTTCGTTCTTTATTTTAGCTTTATCTAAACTAAACACCTTAATTAATTGAAATAAAGTAATTAGTCAAACGGACCACGAAAGTTAAAATGAAGTATACCTCCACTAAAGCTCTCCGTAGACATTTCATTTGTCGCCGAGTATCAAATAGAATATACGACATTTAAAAAATGGCAAAAAGAGGGAAAATTGAAAAGGTGGGGTTGAGATGGGAAGTTAGTGCCCGAGTGGTTCGAAGTCACGATAGCTCAAGTGGTAGAGCAGTGGCGGATCAAATCCCGCTCATGCCACTGACTTTTTTATCTCAACCAATATATTATATAAAGATTAATTAATTGAAATAAGTTATTTGGTCAATCGGACCACGAAATCTAAAGGGTTCACCCTTATATTACGGGTGAGTTTATTTATTGAATTTATTTTCAAGGATTAAGACACAAATCTGTCAAATATAAAGTTCAGCACGGTTTGAAATATTTTACAAAAGTTCAAAATGATTGGCTCAGTTCTAAATGAAAAACGTTCAGGGTGGCCACAGAGGTTCTCCCAGTGAGATTATTATGTCAACGCAATATAATGTTGGACTGATTCTGTTCAACAAGTCTTAACCGAAAGTTCATACTTCACAATATGGTGAAAATCAGCGTACTGCAATTTTACCGTACTCTGTGATCATGTGCCTAGTATTAAAATCATACAACTGGTCGAATAACGCGTCATCCACAAAATCAACTTCCGCGAGAAAAAACGAAGATAGCCCGTATCTCAGTTGTAATAAATAATAAAGCGCGGAATCAGGGTCATTTTAATAACAACGCCGGAGTGGGGTCTACGGCTGTATTCTATTTAAACTATCTGTGTGATTTTCTTCTCATTCACACACCCACTCTCTCCCTCCTTCTCTCCTTTTCTATTCATTTTTTGTAATTCTAATTGCGAGAGTTCATCAACCTAGGATGATTTATTTTGATCCTCTCAGTTCAATCCGGAGGTTGATAGTGTCAAACCGAGGTGAGTAGCAAAATATAATTAGGTTTAAAAAATGTGTATTCAGGGTGTGAAATTTTATGTGTTTTACAACAACATTTTACATAACTTACGTGACGTGCAGTGGGATACATTCATATTTATTTTGTAAGTATAAATACAAACGTATTATTTTACCACTCTTGTATGTTTATAAATTAGCATTGAAAATAATATTTAACCGGTAACTAATCTACTTAGTCTTCCTGTATTTTTTCTTTATTTTTGGTGTGAACTGAAAAACTAGTAGTTTCTTCGTTTCCGATCATTTTGGTTCAGACTCGTTTAGTATATCAGGCTCTTTTGTCTTTCCATCCAGAGGTGGCTTGTCAGGGAAATAAGCACGTTGAAGCACATGGCCAGATGAATAAACTTGTCTAACAGACCGAAATGGTGAAACGATTATCATTTTCCAAATATTATTTATTACTAAATTCACTACTTTTCGTGGTCCGTTTGACCAATTAAAATCTTTCGATTAATTAAGGTTTTTAGTTGAGATTAAAAAGTCAGTGCCACGAGCCGGGATTCGAACCCACGACCTTCGGCTAGATACGCGGCTGCTCTACCACTTGAGCAATCATGATCTCGATCCTTTCACCTTTAGAATTTTCCCTCCTTTTTGCTATTTTTCACGCTCGTGACACTGACTTTTTATCTCAACTAAAAACCTTAATTAACTGAAATTATTTATTACTTATTTTAATCAATTATTCTTTCTATGTAAGGTCTTGGCTGAGGTGGAAAAGTTAGTGTCACGAGCTGGATCAAACCCACGACCAAGACAGACCTTACATAAAACAAAATAATTAATTGAAATAAGTAATTTGGTCAATTAGGTCACTAAACATAAGAGTATTAATATTATTTACTACGTCAAATAAATCAACATATCGAATTTACAGATTTTTTAGACTCCCTGGCCATAACCTTATGATTTAAATATATTTTACTCGGTTTTATTAGCAAAATCCAATCTTACAGAAATAATTAAGAAATCCTGATAATGCTGATTAAATTTAAATACATATGAACAAATAAAGACAACACTTAAAGCTTAATATGACTGACAATGTTGAACTGTCACTAGGACTTTCAAATCTCGCGGATTTCGACATTACTCAAACCCGTTTCTGCTTTGCCCCATCTTCAGTGAGGAACTTTTATCAAATTGAAAAAATTCCTCGAAACCCGCGAGTGTAGTTGGAACCCAGGACCAGTTCAACATGTGTTCACCTACAACCACCATGACACAATACCACTAAGTTGGTAGGGGTTTTAATACAAAAAAAACTATATACATATATACACTCACATACACACACGCGCGCGCACACACACAAACACGAAGTTTTTAAAAAAGTCCATGTTACATAATAAAAATTATATCATTAAGATGACAATTACATATTCCGTTCTTTACATTAAGACTATACTATTTTTATTTATTTTTTACCCGTGTTCGAATCCAGCGGCCCTGCATTCGAACCCGTGACCTTTACCTTACATTGATGAGTGCCGTGTCAACGCTTAAACCGTTGCGGTCACCGACGCCCCCGACTAAACTATTGTATGACCATTTTGTGGATGGTAAATATTTTTCATCCTTGAGGTTCGGTGTGTTTGAAGAATACCAGGACGTTATTTTGTATTTCTACACTCTGCCTCAGCATATGAATATTGTGTGGTGAATAGTGACCGTTAATCGATAATTATTCAGAAATCGTGAGATGCGGTCTGGTGTAATGTAGGTTTCAGAAAAACATTTTCTTTATCGTGCCAACGTTTCGATCTTTATTGAGATCATCTTCAGGGCCTGGGATTTACAAACATTGTTTACATTTAACAAATACATTTAGGATGTGGAAAAGTGAATTTAAAAATATATTTTTTATATTCAATCAAAGTATTTCTACTCACTCAAAGTGTTTGTCTTCTGTGTAATTGTGCCATTCTTGCGTGTCGTGTTGAGAGGGCCAGTGAGATTTGCTGTTTTATGTTTATATACGTTGGAATTTGAAGTGTGGGAAAGGAAGTCGGTGTAGAAAAGACATTTTTGTATAAGGCGTCGGCTTCTTTGAGGTGAAAAGGGCCGACGAAGGGAAACAATGTGTTGGAATTAGTTCGGCCAGATTATCCTTTCAGGATTATATAGAAAGGGAAAAATAGGAAAAGGAAAGCTAAATTGTTGGATAATTAGACTATGTGAAAAATATTTGATGTGTGGAATGTAATGTAATGATATATATATGTTATCTATGTGTAGAGATTAGTGACCGTTAATCGATAGTTGTTCAGATATCGTGAGACCGCATCTCACGATATCTGAACAACTATGTTATCTATATTGAATTTGATTAATGATATTGGCGTAGCTGAATTCAGAAATCGTGAGATGCTGTCTAGTGTGATGTAGGTTTCAGAAAAACATTTTCTTTATCGTGACAACGTTACGATCTTTATTGAGATCATCTTCAGGGCTCAAAATGTTTGTCTTCTGTGTATTAGTGCCATTCTTGCGTGGGGTTTAGAATAACCCAAAATGCGTTCGTCATAAAAGAAAATATTTTTTCCACCAACCCTTCTCGACATTAAAGAAGGATGTGTGACTTCACAAAAATCACCCAGACTCAACACTGCTGATGGCGCAAGAGCGACCCGCGCCTGTCTTACCAATTCAACGAGGATAGCCAGTCGATCCAAGATTTTTAAATTTTATCTGCCTTTCAATTAGTATAAAAACAGACTTAACCGAATTTCTCAATTGGATCTATTTTCTTATTTTTCTTTTCAACAATATGCCTGTTTAGAAATCATGTTTCCTATTTCTGCCGACACATAATCACTATTACTTAACGAATTTTGCAATAGTATAAACAATTACATAATACAACCATTTCATAAACAGAAATGTCACTTTTTTGAAAAACAGCTCTGAATTTATGAGTTATCAACTTAAAAACTTGTCAGTTGAGCACTTTTATGATCTAATTATAAAGTTAATTATCAATATTATTAGTATAGTTATTCAGATATCGTGAGATGCGGTGACCGCATCTCACGATATCTGAATAACTATCGATTAACGGTCACTAATCTCTACACATTATTAGTATAAAAGGACCAATGTGACCGAGTACAACGTCTATTTGACACGCTTGCGTTTCTGGGCTTAAATACCGCACAATCATTGAAATTTTGATTAAGTTTAAAATGAAAAAATGTGTTTTGAGGTGGTCTGACCTTTGTTTGACCTGATGTTAGACTTTAAAGCCCTCCTGTATGACAAAAATTACTGTACTTACTTTTATGAAAAAAAAAAACAGATGTTTTTTCTTTGTATGTCTAAACCTTGTTATATTAATGTGCCTTCATTTTACTAAAATCTTTCTTACCGTCCAGTCACTTAATACAATGAATGGTAATTTTTGGTATTTTCCTGTGACGTTCAGTGTGGTTAATTTTATTTTAAAACTTGCTCTGCATGTACAGTATTGGAAACTACTGATAACCTTAAAATCTCTAATGTACCTGACTTTTAGGGCCATAAATTCTTTTTATTTAAATTATTGTTTATATCATACAACCATTCTTTAAACTTTTAAATTTCGAGAGTTTTTGACAATAGAAGTTGTACATGCACTTTTTTAAAAAGGTGATAATATGATTATGCCAAATTATAGACCAATAACTATTTTGCCGGTTTTTACTAAAATCTTTGAGAAAATTCTAAACCAACAGTTGTTGGTTTGTAATCAAATAATTTTTTGGACACAAATCAGTATGGTGAATTTATACGTATGTACGTTTATGTATAAATTCACTTTTTTCCACATCTTACATGTATTTGTTAAATTTTAAACAATGTTTGTAAATCCCAGGCCCTGAAGATGATCTAAATAAAGATCGAAACGTTGGCACGATAAAGAAAATGTTTTTCACACCAGACCGCATCTCAAGATTTCCGAATAATCGTTAGTTTACAAGATGCTGTACTAAATTTTGTTAGTACAACATTGAAATGTTTCTGAATAAGTTTGGTTTGCCAGAGGGTACAGTCGGTCTGTTTCAGTCAAATGTTACTGGTCGACGACAAAATGGTGCGTGTTGGAGGACAATTTTCCAATCTAAAGATTGAATAAATTGATGTACCATAGGATCTAATCTGGTGTCCGGTTCTGCATTTAATGACATTTTTACGAGGTTTCTGGAACTTTCCTTAACAGGTTACGCAGATGCTATTATTAATATATTATATATAACAATTTCCATTAAAAGAGATCATTTGGTTAATCTTTTAGAAACTACAACAATAAAAGTTCTATTTGAAGGATGGATGATTGGTTCCCTGCGAATGTGTTATATCTTAGCCAAGGATAAAAGAAAGACATTTGATCTAGTTCTTCTAATTTGTATGGGGTCACTAACAATGCGGATTTTGTTAAGCTTCTAGGATTAATAAGAGTTATCATCTCCTGAATTGGAGTAATCATTGTGAAAGACTGAACTCTAATATATATCTATTATATGGTCATGAATCAGGTACCCTAAAAGTAATTAAAAGTGGGTATTATTTATTTAAGCATAACGCATAGTATACTTGTCTGAGGACAATCAGCATCTGTGCACAGCAAAAAAGAATTCGGGTCATTTTCAATCTTGGGTATAAGAAAATTGTTTTAAAAAAATGTTAAATTACGCCTTCTCACCTTACCATGTATTTATATTTATTATTATGAGATTTACATAAAAATAGGAATAAATTTGACGATGTAAATAATTCCATCATATTTAGTTGTTTATTGACCAAATTAATTCAATTA
This sequence comes from Cimex lectularius, assembly GCF_000648675.2. Classification (NCBI taxonomy): domain Eukaryota; kingdom Metazoa; phylum Arthropoda; class Insecta; order Hemiptera; family Cimicidae; genus Cimex; species Cimex lectularius. The sequence goes on along the minus strand of NW_019392674.1, from coordinate 1,621,778 downwards.
ATTTTTCGTTTTACTTAAGGTTTTTTGGTTGAAATGAAAAAGCTAGTGTCATGAGCGGGATTCGAACCCACGACCTTCGTTTCAATACGCTGCTGCTAAGCCTTTAGCTATCGTGAAGTGGTTAGAGCAGAGGCTTATTGAGCCGAAGGTCGTGGGTTCGAATCCCGCTCGAGACACTAGCTTTTTCATTTCAACCAAAATACCTAAAGTAAAACGATTAATTAACTGTAAATAACGTAAATAAATATTCCATCCGTACCGCTTTAAAATTATATGGTTCTTACACTTGAGTGAAAAAGTCAGAAAATTGTACAAATTACTGGATGTCCAAACTTTACAATAGTTAGCCCAACAATCGCAAGTTCTTTTCTTTGAATATGTTTAACAAATCTTTTAAGTTTGTCAACGAAGTTGGTGAATTTTATTTTTAAACTTTAATGTTATGTATATATGCAAATTTTTGTGAACATTTTGTGTCTATAATACCTAAAGCTTGTGACACACTATGATAAATGTTATTCTATTCATTCTTGTTATTTCTTGGTTTATGTTTAATTTTCAACGTCTTTCTTGTACTGGGTTAAAAAAGGTAGACTAGAAACACATGAATAGTAAGGTCACTCAGAATGATTGTTTTAACAGCAAAACTGCTCATGAACCAAAACGATCATGTTTTCTCCCAATTAGCACGAATTTATTTATTTCTAACATTTTTTATTGTCCTAAAAATACAGATAAATTTATAATTAAAATTTAAAATTTTAATAATTTGGGAGTTTGTTGAAAATTGATTTTTTTACCTAGATTCTCAGATAATCGTCGCTGCTTGTTTCACACTTTTGTTCTGAGCTACAATCCACCCTTTCAGAATTAATGGTCACTAAAATTAGTTACTATGATATCGACCGACTTCGGTTATATTCTGGTTTGGATTATTGACCGTATAGAGGTATTTTTACTTAGATGAAATTCAATAGATCTAATTAAAAAAAGATCAAAGACTTTAATTAACATACTTTTGCCAAATTATAAGGTATATTTTTAAAATATGCTACTATTTTCTAGTAAAGACATGATTTCCCGGAAAAATAAATAGGCGGTTGCCGCAATCTGTATACCTAATCAGGTCTTCCTCGCTAGACGGATGTTTCTTCCGGGCAAAATTATACACTTAGGCGGTCTCAAATTTTCAATTGGATTTCGGACATGAACATCTTTATTTGTCTACTTTGCTTTGCATAATTCATGAAATCAGATTTGACTATGATTTTAAAGATAATCGTTTGAAGCATATTTCAAGGATTCTTCTTAATTAATTTTCAAGTATACCATTTTCAGTTGATTTTAGCACATTTTATTAGAACTTACTACAATAAAAATTGATTTTTTTGAAGGTAGAAAGTATAAAAGCAGTATTGGACACAATGAAATTCCCTTGACAATTCATCCAGGCAAGTTTGTTTTCAGTGGTCCAGAAGCGATCCCTCAGTAAAAAAAAGGGCCACCGTCCTACATAAGAAAAGGCATTTTTCTTCAATAACCGTTCGTCCGATTACAGAAATCACTTTTAGCGTCCTCTCCAGGCTGTTCGGAAGAAAACTTTCCGACGGGCAAAGGATTTCTTTATTGATCAAAGGTAAAGAAAATTCCATTAGGGAAGGGGATGACATCTTTATTCTTTTGTTATCTCAACGCTAGCCATTGTATCAACAAATAAATGGGAGAAAAAAGCCAAAATGATTTAACTTTTCGTTTCTTTCTACTGAACAAAAGCATAAATTTACGGTCTCCTGTAACAGACCTTTATAATTATAAATAATTATTCAGAAATCGTGAGATGCGGTCTGGAGTGATGTAGGTTTCAGAAAAACATTTTCTTTGTCGTGCCAACGTTTCTATCTTTATTGAGATCATCTTCAGGAATCTCAATAAAGATCGAAACGTTGGCACGATAAAGAAAATATTTTTCTGAAACCTACATCACACCAGACCGCATCTCACGATTTCTGAATAATTATCGATTAACGGTCACTAACCACCACACATTATAAATAATATTTTTTTCGATACCAAAAATTAATGCTCAATCCCAAATTAAACAGTAAAAATTATTGGTTTCCCTTTTATAATTTTGAATTTTTTGAACAATCAAAATTATTTAAGTACCTGAAATTCATGAAATCAATATCTTTTGGTAATTAAGTAAAATATTATGCATTCAGAAACAAAAAAAAACCAGAAGTTCTTATTTTGTTGTTTATTTCAATCTATACGTGTTTTTTATTAATTATTAAATTAATTAAAAGATACGAGATCAAAAATTCATGATGCTAATAAAAATTATTTAATTATGATGGTTTGAAAGAAAATCCCACAAAATTCCGAAAAATAATTTAATAATTGATTAAAATTTAATTAACAATTTATTACCTATCTTTGCTCCAATAACACATGTTACATCTCCTGGCCTCGCGGAAAGCTTTAAGTATCCTCGGCATGGAGTGAATATGCAATCAGATTTCCTCTTGAAAAACAGAAGCCCATTCTTAAAACGATGCCTAACCCATCTTTTTTTCATGTCTCATAAGAGTTCTATGATATTCATGTCAGGAGAAGGTGCAGGCCAACTCATCGTGGAGATCCTTAAGGTGGCCATTCACGATCTCTCCAAATGGAACCGCGCCAAGCCGTACAGCTCCATTTGGAGTGCCTGAAATTTGAGGGGGCATTCACGACCGCTCCACAGGCAGTCGCTCCGAACGTCAACGAGTGAATTACTTTCTCAAAATGGATGACGATCTCTTGTGCTACTTTTCTGTTTATTTACATATTAAAAGTAAAAAATCGAAGAGGAAATGGTGTAAGAACTGGCTCCTGAACAGAAGCCGTAATATCCACATCAGTTTGATGAAAGATCTTTCCCTTTAACCCCCTGATTGGAGGAACTATTTAAGGATGGATGAAACATCTTATTTATTCATTATATTTAGTGTTCTATTGACCAAATTACTTCTTTCAATTATTTAATCTTTTTTGTAAGGTTTTGGTTGAAATGAAAAAGCTAGTGCCACGAGCGGGAATGAATCCATGGCCTTCGGCTAAATACGCCGCTGCTCTACCACTTCAGCTATCGTGACTTCGATCCTCTCCGACACCAAAAAATGGCAAAAAGAGAGAAAATTCGGAAGGTTGTAGGTTGAGATGGGGAGTTGGTGCCCGAGTGGATCGAACTATCGAAGTCAGGATAGCTCAAGTGGTTAGCGCAGCGGCGTATTTAGCCGATTGTCGTGGATTCGAATCCCCTCGTGACACTATTTTTTCATTTCAACCAAAACCTTACAAAAAAAAGATTAACGTCTTATTTATATTTACTCCAGCTTGTTACCCCTTGATTAGAAAACAAAAGACAGCCATGAGAGAAATCATCACTACATGAAAGGTTGGCAACCACATTACGATTTCTCGCTACAGGGATGAACTACAAAGAACTTAAGTTCTCTCCTACGATTTCTGATCATTGTTAGGGGTTGTCAATACCGCATCTCTCATTGCATTTGTATCCTTTGTTTTGAAAACGTCGACCAACTGGTTGAGGATCGGATTTCTTTTATTTCTATCGTGGTAATATAATCATTGTCCACCACTTTCATAAACATGGTAAACTTTCATACAATTCAATCACCTCAACAATAAAATCTCGAATGGATGCCATTACCAATAAAGAACAAACGTTTTTGACTTTTTGAGAGATGTTTGCTCAGTGACAGAAAGACGGAGATTGCGCCAAAAAAACGAGGGTTTTCTCATTCACGACCAGGCCAGCGCGCCAAAATCCCTACCCTCCACGCCAGGTTTTCCCATTCACGAACGCGCCATGCCGTCGTCGCGCCGTAGAAATTTGGAGTGGCGTGATGGAGTTTGGACCGGTCGAATATTCGGCACAGCCGGGCACGCCAGTTCAGTTTTGCCAATGACGTGGTTTGTGGAACGGCGTCGCTCCGTTTGGACTGCTTGGAGCAATCGTGAATGGCCACCTTAGATCCTTTAAGTAATGGGTGACAACTTGAACTAAATGCTGTCAAACATGATCATGCCCTAACACGAAGCTGTCCTCAAAAAATGGAACGAATGGATCCCCAGAAGATCCGTTTTGCATGATGATCAGAGCATGGACGTTGATTCGACCCCATACCATAACTGTCTTTGAAAAGAAAACTCACGCATGGCTCGTGAAGCAAAGTGTTCTCCAGGTCTTCTCCGCACACGTTCACTGACAAACCAAACTGGCATTATTCTGTGGAACATTTTCACATTGTTCAACTGTTTTTAGCTAGATGATGATTTGGGAATAGTCGCCTTTCTACTCGATGCCTCTCCAGTAGTACAGAACCTAGACGGCGGGATGTTTAGGAACCGATCTACTCTCACTAGCCTTCTGGTGACTGCTTTTAAAATTCATCCTTATTTTAATTAATCTTTATGTAAGGTATTGGTTGAGAAAAAAAAGTCAGTGTCAAGAGCGGGATTTGAACCCACGATTTCGGCTAAATACGCCGCTGCTTAACCAATAGTGACTTCGATCCACTCGGCCACCAACTTCTCATCCATACCTATCATGGAAGCCGTTAAATGACGTGACAATAAATAAATGACAATAAAATATTTAAAAAAAATTTGACCACTTTAATATCAAATATTTTCATATACAGCATGAATCACGTCCGTTGGACACCTTTGCATTCCTTCCAAAAGATTTCTAGTAAAATCCTGAGGAATTCTGTCCCATTCATCAAGAAGAGCCGTTGCCAACTCTTCTACGTTGTTAGGACCTGGTTTCGCCGTCGTACACGTCTCTTCCCAGAAGTGTTCTATAGGGTTCAAATATGAACTTCGAGTAGGCCACGCCGCGTACTCAATTCCAACTTCTGTCAGGTCATTCACAACACGTGCTGTAGAATGTGGAATTATCCTGCGTTAGCAAGAATCTCTCGCCGATGTGGGAGGCAAATGTCACTACTGAAGAGATCTTCCTCACACAACAGCCAATCCGGTGCGAGCGTTTTCAATGCCACCCCAGAATATCAATGACCCACCAGGGAATGCCAACTGTGCAACCGTACAACATGGGGCGTATCTTTCTCCTGAGCGTCTCCATATGAAATTACACCCATCTGAAGATTTGTGGCCAACTTTCACCTCCTCTGTAACGAGACCTCGTCCCCAATCTTCCAATGTCCAATTCACACGTTCTTTGCCATTTCCTGAGCTGTACTAGAAAGAGGTCAATAGGTGCCGGGTCCTGAGTTTATTTACATAGAACACTACATTTCTGATGGAAATCGAAACATTTTGGACTTGTCTTATCAGATTTCTTATTTCATTTCCGTAGTTCTGCAGCTTCATAGAGCCTGACGATGGATGACTGACCTAGGTCGACCCTGTCCTGGCCTTCTAATGTGAACCCTGTTTCTCTGAAGCCACTAAGAAACCTTCTTATTGTAGAGTGATTTAAATTCAGTCTTCTGGCGACGTCGCACTGGCTGTATCCTTCCTGTAATAATGTTATGACCCTGACATTATCATACTCACTCAATTGCCTGACTGGAGCCATTGAAAAAGGTGCAAGAATAAGAATGATACCAAATGAAAAGAAAGAAACAAAAAGATTAACTAAAAACGATCTTTAGGCGAAGCAGAATGGATGGGCATAACGCTACTTTTTGCCCAAATGATAGTAATCAGTACAAAACTAAACATAACATTATTTACCGTTTATTTTGACTACGATGGATTCCAATTAACTGTAACTAAGGTGGAAAGATAATAGATTTAATTTTAGACTAAATAAATTGAGTGGTACGCTGAATTTGTACATTAGTGTGCAATCGTAATCGATCAATAAAAAAAAAGTAGAGCAACGGTCCGATATAGCAATTTGACCTTAAGGCCAAAGGAGGGAAGAACATAAGTGTGCCAAATTGTTTTTCGACAAACAAAGGAAATGAGCAGACATGAGAAGATGTAGTTTGATAAATGCTATTAAATTTATGTAATGTAAGCAACAAAGAGAGATAGAAAGAGAGGGGGAAAACGAGAAAAAATATTAAGGGGAGAAATGTGTAGTGATTAGTGACCGTTAGTCCATAATTATTCAGAAATCGTGAGATGCGGTCTGGTGTGATGTAGGTTTTAGAAAACATTTTCTTTATCGTGCCAACGTTTCGCTCTTCATTGAGATCATCTGCAGGGTCTCGGATTTATAAACATTGTTTAACTTTTACAAATACATGTAGGATGTGAAAGGAAAAAAACGAATTTATACAATGCAAGAAAATTTTAGATTAACAAAAGAATAAATTTATACAATGCTAGGAAATTTTCGATAAAAAAAAGAATAAATTTATACAATGCTAGGAAATTTTCGTTAAAAAAATGAATTTATACAATGCTAGAAACTTTTTAGATTCAAACAAAGTATTTGTACTCAATCTGTGTTTGTTTTCCGTGTAGATATGTCATTCTTTGTGTCGTGTTGAGAGTGCCAGTGGGATATTGCATGTACATGTACATTGAGATATTTATGAATATATTATGTATTTTGAAGGGGTGGGGAAGGAAGTCGGGATAGAAAGACATTTTTATATGAAGAGTCGGCTTCTTTGGGGCGAAAGGGGCCGACAATGGGAAAAAACGTGGGTAATGGTTCGACCTGATTACCATTATTATATCATGTTATTACAACAGACCGCATCTCACGATTTCTGAATAATTAAGGGGGGAGAGAGAGAGAGAGAGAGAGAGAGAGAGAGAGAGAGAGAGAGAGAGAGAGAGAGAAAGGGAGTGTACCAACAAGAAGATTCAAAGATTGAATTATAGGGAGAGAGAAATTGAGAAAATGTAAAGGGAGGGAGTGAAAGAGAAGTAGAGAGTGAGCTTATCTCTTTAAACAAAATTTATTTGTCTGTCAGCTACCTAACGATCATTTTTGACCAAATTACGCTATAAAAGCAGAATTTTTGTTTTCCTTACTATTAGCATGAAAATTCTCTCAGTCTCTAGTATAATAAGGAGTAATTCGCCCCGGAATGTTATAAAGAGAATGCCGCGTCAAAGTATTTTCCCGTTAACTAACTACCTGAGGGATTGAGAACTTCAAAACCTCCTTGGAGTAATTGTGAGAGACAGTTTGGAAAGGCTCGCTCTACTCGGAGCTCCGTGCATAGAAGTAACAACTGTAACAGAAAGGCTCCAATTAAAGGATTCCGCTTTTGCTTGTAAGTGTTTAATTATTATAATTGGAATTAGGATTGCAGCGAAAATTTTACAACATGCCGACAAGAGGAATGGCCACTGCTTGAAAAAATTCCAGTGAAAGGCGAAGGGCACCCAATTAGATTATTTCTATTGTAAATCGTCCATTTAATCAAAAACCATCCAATTTTCACTCATAGAACTAAAATTAAAACAAATTTAGCTAACTTTAATTTGCCTTTCATTAAAAACGATTTAAAATCGAAGGTCGTGAGTTCGAATCCCGCTCGTGGCACTATTTGATTAAAATTTTTCATTTCAACCAAGACTTTACATAAAAAGTATAATTAATTGAAAGAAATAATTTGGTCAATCAGACCACTAATACATAATGTGGGTTGTTTAGTGACCGTTAGCCGATAATTATTTGGAGATCGTGAGATGCGGTCTAGTGTGACTTAGGTTTTAGAAAAACCAGACCTCATCTCACGATTTCTGAATAATTATCGATTAACGGTCACTAATCACCACACATTTTTAGAAAAACATTTCTTTATCATGCCAACGTTTCGATCTTCATTGAGATCATCATCAGGGCCGGGGATTTATAAACATTCTTTAACTTTTACAAATACATGCAGGATGTGAAAGAAAAAAAATTAATTTATACAATGCAAGAAAATTTTAAATTAAAAATACAATGAATTTATACAATGCTAGAAATTTTTTAGATTCAATCAAAGTATTTGTATTCACTCAAAGTGTTTGTATTCCGTGTAGATGTATTATTCTTAAATTCACTTTTTTCCACATCCTACATTTGTATTTGTTAAATTTAAACAATGTTTGTAAATCCCAGGCTCTGAAGATGACCTCAACAAAGATCGAAACGTTGGTACGATAAAGAAAATGTTTTTCTAAAACCTTCGTCACACCAGACCGCACCTCACGATCTCCACATAATCATAATGGGTTCATTTAAAACTTCAAATAAATAAACACACGGAACATAATTATAGCACCGTTTAAGATATCCGTTTTTTTATTTAAATGTAATTAAATTCATATAAAATGATTGGATTTTCTTTGTTTTTGTTAAAAATTATCAAGTCTAAATTATGAGAATCTAGGTGAATTTGTAATTTGGTCTTAAATTGATTATTTTGGTTTATCAGACATATTTCTAGTATTGGGCAAGGGATAAAATCAATGTGAGGCAAATGGCAGTTTTAATATTTAACACTTGTGCCAATGTTGCCTCAGAGAAACACAAATTTTAGCAATTGTTTAAAGCGTGAGATTTTCTCCTGTGGTTTCCGGAGTGTTGTATCTGTAATTTAATCCTTACAGATCATCTTGGTCTGCCTAACAACTTTTTCTGGTTGGTCTGTCAGATGAGTTTCGGCGTTTCGCCATCTTCAGCGTGTCTCAATGGAGAACCCGTTGAATCTTACCACCTGTCTCATCCTGATTATAACCCAGACCCAACAAATAAGATGGCGACATTTCGAAACGCGTTTGTCATACCAACCAACCGTAGATGAATTATTTACCGTTAAACGGCACTAAACAAACAGAGATGCTAACAATTTTTAAAAACTGTACAAAACTTAATCAACACATTCATGAAAACAAAAAATAAATTCAATAAAACCTCGAAATATTAACTGTTTTCTTGAATTTTAAATTGGCTATTAAACGGCACTAAACAAACAGATGCTAAAAAACATTTAAAATCTATACAAAAATTAACACATTCTTCAAAAAAAAATAAAAAAAATAAAATAAAACCTCTAAATATTAACTGTTTTCTTGAATTTTAAATTGGCTATTAAGACCAATTAACTTCAGTTTACCAACGTTGGCATATTGTGTTATACTCTAAGTTAATTTTACCTCCTAGCTGTAAGTTTAACGTTGCCTGAGGGTTGTACAAGTACCTGCATCTCAGGGGAACATTTCAAGTTACAACTTACACGTAATGAACCTTAAAAACTTATTTTCAAAAATTTTAATGAATGTTTTTGACGCACGAAATATACAGCAAGGAAACAATTTTTGTCGATAAACTCATACTCTGAAATTACGAATACACTGTTTTAATAGGCATACGCATTTATTGGAAAAATCTTAATCAGCTTGGTGATGTATTCTGTATAATTAAACTGCCGTTCTAACGTACAAATGTAATAACTGCATTGTATTTGTCACGTTTTTAAAAAAATATAATGAGGTTTGAAAATTGGTTTACCTTATCGGAAAGAAGTTTATTTAATGTAAAAAATGTATCTAAAAGCTTGAATTACACTTGGAAAATGTATATAATGCAATTTATACTGCAATAAAAGTATTTTATATATATATGTCACATTCAGATTTAAATGAACCGCCATTGCCCCTCCACACACTCAAACAGTGATAGGAGTAGGGGCCAAGAAAGGGCTATTTTTTTNCTATAATATATATATATATATATATATATCTTCTCCGATATAATTAGTGATGATGATTAGGGATAAGCCTAATTATTAAGAGAAGGAATTCCTTTTATCAGTCTTAGAAATTTAATTAATAACTTAACAGGTTAGGTTCCCATATATGCTAACCTTTCAAATTAATTAATTAAGCTTCAAAAGATGTGGATTTAATCCTCGAATGCTCGACGAAGAAATTGAATTCCAATTGAAGCTGGTCGTTTTTAATCTAAAATTTATTGTACCTTTTTAGTTGGTCGTATTAACCACTTTACTTGCTTTAATTAATATACAAAGTACGATTGAGTTGAAAAATTAGTATCACGAGAGGGGATCGAACCCCCGCCTTCCGATGGGGGGGAGTACTGATCCAGAGGTCGTGAGTTCGGGTTCCACCAATTTTTTAAATCAACCGTACTATGTATGGTAATTAATTTAATACAGAATTAGAGTATGTAGAATAAATTGTTAGGAATTAACGTATTACGAATAAAAATAAAATATTTCATAGCATAAAAACGCGTCTAATCGAGAACTATAGGGAGAACAGGCGGACCTTAATCCCAACTTTCAATTTTTACTAAATCCACATAAACTAGTAAACGTTTTCAATTTTAGTTTATCAATTTTTGCTACACTGTCCAAAAAAAAAGTCAACTTTGGAAATTCTTGTTTTCTCGGTCTTGTCCTAGCTTCAGTCATTCCTCAGTAAATTCAAAATTCGGGAACATGCTAATTTTTGCACTTTTTACGATAACATCAAATTGAGGGGTGGAGCCAGAAAATCGTCCTTGAAGTGGCACCCTACAGCAATCGATAGGAAATTTTAATAAGTGTCTGACCGGTTTTTTCAATGAGCACATAAATAATTACGTTTCTTTGTAAAAAAAAAAAAAAAAAAAAAGCTATTCAAACTGAAAACAAATATTCCAAACTATGATTTATTTTGAAACGGTACGAAGCACAATTTTTTCTTACACCTTGAAACTTCAGTTTTGTTATATTTTAAATATATTAAATGATAGGAAGGAAAGGCTAAAATTGTATAGTAGGTATTAAAAAAAAAAATCGATAGGAAATTTTAATAAGTGTTTAGTTGGTCACATTCCACTTTGACCAATTTCTCAACCGTTTTCAAATTATTCCCGACTTTAGGGCAAAAAAAACGTGAATTTAAGAAAACAAAAAAAAAGACTATTCACACTGAAAACTAATACACTGAACTATGTGATTTATTTTGAAACGGTAAGAAGCACAATTTTTTCTTACACCCTGAAATTTCAATTTTGTTATATTTTAAATACATTAAATCACATCAAGGAAAGACTAAGATTATTAAGGTTTTTTCAATGTACACGTAAATAACCACGTTTTTGTCCAAAAATCGGGAATAACTCGAAAACGGTTGAGACCTCGAGTAAAGCGGAAGGTGGCCGATTGAAAGCTTAGTAAAATTTCCTATCGATTGCTAAAAGGACCATTTCCTGGCTCCACAGCTCAATTTCAAGTTTTCGTAAAAAGTGCAAAAATTAACATGTTCCCGAATTTTTGAATTTACGGATGAATGACTGAAGTTGGGAAAACATTTAAACAAAGAAGCCGTCTTTTTCAGCGAAAAATTTTCAAAAAAAAAATAGGACGTAGTGCAGGCCTGTGACTTAAAAGGCTGAGAAAGTATATATGTTTTTCTAAAGTTGGTCATTTTTTCCTGCAAAAACCTGGTTGTCTTCTTTATTTATTTTTTATGTGCGGTATATAAACACAAAATAGTAAATTTCTCTCTCTCTCTCTCCTCTCTCTCTCTCTCTCGCTCTCTCTCTCTCCTCTCTCTCTCTCTCTCTCTCTCTCTCTCTCTCTCTCCCCCCCTCTCCCTCATATCAGCTTATTTATTTTCACTATATCCACATAAACTAGTAATTTTTTACTATGTATACATTAATCTCAGCTTACCAATTTTTACTGTATCCACGTAAATAGGAATTTTTCACTGTGTATATATTAACCTCATCTCATCAATTTTAACTATATCCACATAAACTAGTAATTTTTTATTATGTATACATTAATCTCAGCTTACAAATTTTTACTGTATCCACGTAAATAGGAATTTTTTACTATGTATATATTAATCTTATCTCATCAATTTTCACTATATCCACATAAACTAGTAATTTTTTACTATGTGCACATTAATTTCAGCTTACCAATTCTTATTGTATGCACATAAATAGGAATTTTTTATTTTGTATATATTAATCTAATCTCATCAATTTTAACTATATCCACATAAGCTAGAAAAACTAACAACAAAAATGTGTATGAACTGACTTGCAACAGGGTTGTACATAGTAAAAATTCGTGTATTATTTGTTTCAAAAAAATGTTTTGCTTTTTGCTGCTGGAAAGTCTGGAAAAATCCATTGTTTTCCACAACAAACGTGCACAGTCGGCATTAAATTTATATTATGGAAACGTCAGCAGTCTGGAAAACATTTCCTAAATAAACGGACAGTCGATCCGTCCAACCCGGCCGGCCGGTAACTGTGCAATATGTACAAACAGGGAAATCCCGTTAAGCTAAGACTATCCTGGCTGATTATTCTAAAACCGTGTCTCTACCTTTCGCACTGCCGGGTACGGAGGCCTAGTTATCATAGAAGACGAGATAATCATGAAAGTCATGATGATAATGACAGTAAGCGAGAATGTTAGACTTGCAACATGGGCGTTACGTTTCCATTAAGAAACCTATTTCTTACATAACTCTAAAAGTAAGTAATTTTATTGATAATAAGCCAAACTAAACCATTTTTTGTATTTCATTTTTATTAATGGAGAAATATTGTTTAACTTGTATCAAATTGTTGTGATTTTTTAAAATATAGCAAATAGCTTTTGTTTCATTAATAATAACAAGTAAATAATTACCAGTAATTTTTATATCCTGATAAACGTTAAGTAATCGTTTTGTACATTGAAAATTATTTAAAAAAATTAAAATAATTGAAAATCTTTATATTTGTTTTTATTTATTTTAAGTAATTTCTTCATGAGCAAATATTTCCGAAGTTTTTAAAGAAAAGGCTATGTTTACAATCTGAAAATATTATATATTCATTTCCAGCGCGATGACAATTTTTTAGATAAAATGTGGGGGGAACTAATTTATAGTTTTTTCAGAATCTACAAGATTATACGTTTGTAAGTAGTATAAATAATTTTGAGATTTCCCTGTGTTGTTTCTGGCATGATTAACCTGTAATTCAGTCACTACCAATCACTTTGGTTTCGATATTCTCACTGGGTTGGCCTGTCAAATGTTTAGGCATTTCGTCATCTTCAGTGCTGTATGAGATGTATAAGCAGGATGAGGCAAATAAATGGCCCAGCTGGATCTCATTTCCAGCAAAAATAGCCAGATCAAAATAATTATTAAGGGCTAAATTGTAAATAATCACTTAACAGGCTTTATTGAATAAACGAAACCATGTAATTTTCAAAATTAATATTTATTTAGAACTCATGAGATGCGGTCTGGTGTGATGTAGGTTTCAGAAAAACATTTTCTTTATCTTGCCAATGTTTCGATCTTTATTGAGATCATCTTCAGGGCTCAAAGTGTTTGCCTTCTGTGTAATTGTGCCATTCTTGCGTCTCGTGTTGAGAGTGCCCTGGCACAGAAGGCAAACACTTTGAGCCCTGAAGATGATCTCAATAAAGATCGAAACATTGGCAAGATAAAGAAAATGTTTTGCTGAAACCTACATCACACCAGACCGCATCTCACGAATTCTAAATAAATATCGACTAACGGTCACTAATCACCACACATTTCAAAATTAATTACATTCGTCTTTTTTTTATATATTTAGGCATTTTTCCCCATAATAATTTCTAAATTTGTGATCTTAAAGCTTGTGGTCCAAAAATGTAAAATATTACTCATAGGTTCATAACTATTTTTTTTAATTGATGATTTTTTTTATATTTATTAAAATATATAATTTTTTTCCTAAGATTATTGTGTGAACTATCAGAATTTTACCAATATTTTGTAATGTTTACAGTTGTAATTATATTACACGTACTAAATCCATTATATTTCGTGATCTAATTGACTTAATAACTTCTTTCAATTAATTAATCTTTAGTTAAGGTATTGGTTGAAATGAACAAAATGAAATGAAAATGAAGTTGGTGTCCGAGCGGATCGAAGTCACGATAGATCAAGGAGTAGAACAGCGGCGTATCTAGCCGAAGATCGTGGGTTCGAATCCCGCTAGTGATACTAACTTTTACATTTCAGCCAATACCTTACATAAAGATTAATTAATTATACGTACTTTTGACAAAAAAATATGATTTTTGATGTTTATTTAATCAATTGTGCTATCTTGGTAACGTTAGTGTTCAGCAAACAAATCGAAGTTGGAATTTTTAAAATTGCTCATCGAACAAAAAACCTGTATCTAAATTTAATTACTACCGTTAATCACAATTTGAATAAATAATAAAAAAATAGTTTATTTTTAGTTTTTTCAGTTGTTTACATTCAATATTCGCTAAAATATTGATGAACATACATAAATGTTTTATTGTACTAGTCGATTATGATTTAAAAAAATTTAAATTTCGTAATTTTAATCTGAAAAAGATGAAATAAATGTTAAAATATTAATAAATAAATCTACATAAATTTAACCTTACGATGCATTTACTGTACGCCTATGACTTGAGTGTAACTGCATGATAGACGGTTGAGTGAACATGCTGGAAGTGGTGCCTTCGCGTCAATTTTAAAAAAATTCAAAACAAAGATCGTGGTGTTTAGGAACTGTTAAAATTATAAGTGGCTGTATAGGAAAAGGGAAATACAGGTGGTAGCAAATTATAAATATGTAAGTGTTCAGTTAAGTTCTACTATACTTCAGACTTCAGACAAAAAATACTAGCAGGAAAACGGAGTATTGGAACTGTTCCGAAGGATTTCATCACGAATACCCACATCAGTTTAATAGCTAAATATAAAATGTTAATGCGGTCAGTGTCAGGTCTTGGGTGGTGAACCTTATGAAAAGGTGGGAAAATTACAACGTTTCTTTATAAAAAGCTATTCAGACTAATAAATACTCCAAACTATATGGTTTATTTAGAAACGGGAAGAGGCACAATTTCTTCTTATACCCTGAAACTTCAGTTTTGTTATATTTTAAATAAATTAAATCACAGCCAGGAAAGCCTAAAGTTATATAGTAGCTATGGAAATAATTAAGTATAAAACGTTTTGTTTTAAAAACTGACTACAGCCTAGTCATCTATCATAGATGTACACCCCAGTTTATATTGGACGAGTCAAACTAACCTTCCATTGGGTAAATTTGCGCAGGGTCAAAGAAAAAAGGGTTTGAAGGGCTCGCAAGAAGAGCAAACTTCCACGAACGGTACAAACGTTTAAATTATAATATTAAGTAAGAGTAAAAACTTCTCAGCAGAATATAAAGTTCGGGGAGAGGCGCTGAATCTCAATTACAAATCCTGGCTGACAAACTTAAACTATAAATGTTCTTTATGTAATTTTAATGAAATGGAAAACGCTTTCCACTTTTTAGTATCCATACTGATATTCAAAGAATGTGTTTCCTTCAAAAAGATTATCTTTCAGTTGATGATGTTATTTCATTACTTAGTGTGGTAACTGGAAAGATTTGGTTCCGTTCCCTAAAACATCTTTATTATGCAGATGACGTTTTACTAAAAGAATTTAATTATCAGTTTTTCGTTAAGTTTTTTTTTACTTTTCTAATTGTTCATATTCTTTTCGATTAATTAATCTTTAAGTAGGGTATTGGTTGAGATAAAAACCTCACTGTCACGAGCGGGATTCGAACCCACAACCTTCGGCTAAATAAACCGTGGCAATTTCATTTGTCGCCGAGAATCAAGTAGATTACACGACATTTGAAAAATGGCAAAAAGGAGGGAAAATTCAAAAGGCGGGTTGAGATGAGAAGTTGGTTTCCGAGCGGATCGAAGTCACGATAGCTCAAGTGAGTAGAGCAGAGGCGTATTTAGCCGAAGGTCGTGGGTTCGAATCCCGCTCGTGACCTGATTTTTTATCTCAACCAATACCTTACTTAAAGATTAATTAATTGAAAAGAATTTATTTGGTCAATCGGCCCACGAAACCTAATGGATTGTTCATACTGCTTATTTTTATATTCCGTTTAGTATATCTTTTCTCCTTTCTTTAATTATTAATTGTTAATATTTAATTCACTAGTTTTCGTGGTCCGCTTAACCAATTAATATCTTTCAACTAATTAAGGTTTTTAGTTGAGATAATGGCAAACAGAAGGGAAAATTCAAAAGGTGGGGTTGAGATGGGAAGTTAGTGTCCGAGTGGATCGAACTCACGATAGCTCAGGTGGTAGAAAAGCGGCGTATCTAGGTTAGCGTTAGCTAAGGTCGTGGGTTCGAATCCCGCTCGTGACATTGACTTTTTCATCTCAACTAAAAACCTTAGTTAATTGAAAGGTAATATTTAAGTTTCTGAAGACTCTGACAGACAGTCTGATGACCGTTCCTTAAATGTTACAAGAAAAAAAGAGTACGATTTTATATTTTATAATGAGTAATTTTCAGTTTAATATAAAAATGCTTGTAATTATGAGTATTTTTAGTAAAAGATATCAAATAAAAAATAAATCAATTTGATTTACAAAGCAGAAAACTTCATATTGTAAAGATTTTAGACCATACTCAAAATGTATTATTTTTGAAAATTTCGTTAAACCAAATCCAACATTACAGTTATTTGAAATGTGACAGCTATATAATACGTACGACGATAACCTTGCTTAGTTTCGCAAAAAAATTTCTATATCGATCATTCACAATTGAGGTCAATATTAAATGTACAGCCTCATCACGGCGGAAATTATGTCCCGCCGCATTAAACTTTTGACGCAGTCACTTAATCTGAAACCAAAAAAAATCAAAATCCTCTAAATAAATATTAGTTGTACATCAACTTGGAAAGTTGGAGATATGAGATACCAATAAACATAAGCGCCTAAGCGATTCGGGCGTCGGGTCATATCTTGGCAATGATTGAGCAGCTGATCTTGCCAAAAGCTCTAATCCTGTTTATTGGCCACCAACCAAAAATATCTTCTTTGAGCTTTTCTAGTAAAATAATTGGAAGATGTGATGGATGGACTTCACTGAGTGAAAACAATTTCTATTTAATATTTATCTGTCGAATTGACTTAACAGGCAATTTTTAATGGAACAATCGCTTTCACGTAAGGTTTAAAAAACAATCAGTTATATTGCTGTGAAATAATATTGAAAAATTACGCTACGACCTACATGATTTAGATCATGTTAAAGAACAGGAGGACCAGCACATTCCTAACAACTAAAGTAAGTTGGTATCAATGATTTCAACCCATTTTAGAAGTTATTAGTTAAGGAGTTAAAATAGAACTCCTGCTTTGGGTACTACGAACGTAATTTTATTTTTTAAATGGCTCCCAAACTGAAGAAAGATTGAGAAATGAAAAGTAAAAAATACGCGAGTGATTGAACAGATTGATTGATTAATCGGCCAATGTCAAACATAAAAAACTGTCTTGGAAAATTTTATAAGTTGAAAACTTCGACGAAGCGCACTGTATGGATAGGGATAAAAGAGGCGGCCATAAGGCCTACTGTACTTCGACCTGAATAGCTCTATTGTACTCCCCTGTTATTTATAACTCACTGGCCAGCTCAGGTTATTAATCAGCCTCCATAGCTTTGCCACCGGTTCCTTAGTGTAGGATCTTACTTGTGGTTTTTCTTGTCCCAGTTGCAAGAATCTGCACCTACATGGACCTTCACAGAAACGTAGAATGTGTTCTGTGGCCTCCTCCTCTTCCTGGCAGTATCTGCACAGTGTTTCTTCTGTCTGTACTCCTATCTGGTGCATATGCCTTCTTATGTGGCATGCCCTGTCAGACAGGGGCGGGTGCTTGTCCGGTGGCGGCCGTCAGAGCTGCCTTTACCAGTGCATGGTCTCCTCTAGGGGTGGTTAGAGATTCTACTAAAATCGAAACCGCGGCCGGAAAATATCCTGAGTTTTTGACGCTAGCGGAGCCCCTGCACCAATGGAGATAGAGTTGTCGTTTCTATCTAGGGAGTGCGTGGGAGACTAGGACGATGCATTTCGACCACCTTTTGGGTATCCCTTTACGCGCGGCACTGGTTAAGTGTACAACGTGAACCCACCCCTTCGGAAGGGGCAAGCGGGAGACGTCAACATTTCTGTCGATTTGCGGGCTTCTACACAGAACCTCACGGAAGAAGCAGAGTGTCTGTGCGTGGAGGTGAGTCGCTCTTAAGTTGAGAATCTAAACGTGTGATAAGGCCTGACGGCTAAAGAACCTCAATGTTAATAAAAGACACTGCGACCCGAGTGGGAACGTATGCCCTGTTAGGGGTCCAACCAGAATCCTAGTTCAGTTGCTGTTGTCTTCCAGTATTTTTTTGTGAGTTTTACGGATGGTCCTTCTATCTCTTCTACTGCCTCAAGCCTGTTTGCATTGTTCCACCAGGTTTTGGACTCATTAAGGATCCATTTTAAGATGTATCCTTTTTTGTGGCAGGGTGCTAAGCCACAGTAGAGTTCAGGACCCAGTCTACTTTTTCGTTGCCTCTATGCCCAGAGTGCCCAGGGACCCATGCCACGATCAGGTCATTAGTGTCACTTCCGTCAGGGCCTCCATGCAGTTCCTCACTTCCTCCTAGCACGAAGCTAGAGCCCTTAGTGCTGCCTGGCTGTCAGAGAGCATGGCTATCTTCCAGGAATGTATTCCTAGCCTTTTTATTTCTCTGACGCATTGTCCAATCTCTTTGATTTGAGCATATTTACCTAGGTTTATCGTCAGTTCGGTCTTTGGGTTCATCCCGAAGACTACAGCTCCCGTACCCTTGTGGGTTTTGGAACAGTTAGTATACCAGTAGGAGTTGACCCTTAGCGGAGTTCCTTTAGCCCATTTTCCGTTCCGGTATCAGTCCCTTGAAGCGCATTATAAAAAGATGTATGTATTTTCACTTTGTTTTTAAGCATAAAAAATAATAAATATAAAACTAACTAAGAAAAAATGTAATTTGGTGCATTAAATCGTCAGTGCAATATCTTGCAAACTAAAAACTGTTTCAAAAGACACCCTTTCTATGATTCGAAGGGCAATTAATACAACTAATCTTTCTGTTATTTAATAAATGATAGCATTATCAAATCGGTGAACACTTTGCAGCTATGATGTAATTAATATTATGTTATTAGTAAAAGATTATTTCATTCGAAGAACGGATTATATTTTTTGTTAATATATTTTCAGAACAACTTTTAGATTGTAAGCATTATTGTAAATGGTGTCACCAACTAAATTGAAATTAGAAACTTCTACGCTGTAACTAGAATTCTCTCACTTTTTCTCTAACTTCTTCTTTCCAATATTTACGAAGGGTTTTTATACGGTTCAAATAATTCTTTGGGAAAAAATAAAAGATGTTATAATCGCATGCTAGGAGGGTAAAGGACCATTTGTGTAAGTAATCTAATCTAATCGGGTCTACCAAAAACATCATCTTATCCGTTGTCGTGTCATTGTATGGATTTGTATTGTTTCAGGCCGTGATGAAGAGAACCTACGGTTGGGCTGAGTGTCCCCTGGAACTTTTGGAAAATGTGCTCGGCCATCTGGACCACGAGGAGCTTCTGGCCGCCAGCGGGGTCTCGGCTCTTTGGTACAACGCGGCCAACAACGTTCTGCAAAGGGAAGGCAAATGCGTGTACAGATGGCCGGCCAGGTTTCCGAAAAAAGGCGAGACGTTTGTTTGCATTGTTGGAAAAAAAAGGGCCGATGATGTTTTGCGGTTTTGCAAAGGTAACTAACTGAAATGCGGGATTTAAGCCATGTGTGTATTCGTGTGCTAAATAAATTTTCATGAACTTGAGTTGACGTCTGTTAGAAGATCTATCCATCCTGTTCTGCTCTACCAATGTTGGTTTGGTATTTCAGCGTTTCAGAACAGTATGCGTGCGAACGGGCGCGCGTGTGAGTGTGTGTGAAAATGTGTTGGGAGAGAGAGAGGAGAGAGAGAGAGAGAGAGAGAGAGAGAGAGAGAGAGAGTGAGAGAGAGAGAGAAAGAAAGAGATCACCTTGTGCAAAGGAATTGTTTTCAATTAGAGTATATTTTGAAAAAATAACAGAGCGCAGTTTTGCAGCAGTAAAATTAAGCTTGAATTATTCATCAATCAGATTACCCTTTCGCTATATAAAAATTAAAATTTAAAAAAATCTTTTCTTGAGAAAGGGTTGAACACATTTCTGAAATTTCACTTCATCGGGACGAACGCGATTGGCTACTTGTCTCAAAGCAGCGATACACTGCTTAAGAAAAAAAAACATTATTTGCCATATATTAAACATTATTCTTCTGATTACCAGTTTTATTATTTATTGTCGGCTTTCCGTATCGAAAAAAATAAGAAAGAAACAGGATTGAACTAAATATTTAATGACCATCGAACTAGAAAAATTGACATTGACAAAAATTGGTCTCAACATAAAAATATTGGTTTATTATCGTTAATTATTATTTTATCATAATCCATTCTTAATTAATAGATATTTTAAATGTGTTAATTTCCTTGTCATATTCGAATCGACGAATATTGTCATGCTTTTAATTTGGTTTAATATTTCGTCGTCTCAACCTGTAAAAAAGTCTTTTTTTTCTTCTTTTGGAAGACTTTTTCTAAATTTATAGTTTTGCCAAAACTTATTGCGATAATAGTGAGTCTGGGTGGACCCGGTATACGAAAAAGTTCCTTTTTTGCGTGTGCACATTTTTTTGTAGAAAACATGTCAGTCTACTCTTTCCTCTTCGCTGTTTAGATAATATTATTGGTTTGGATAATTTATATGTATCCGATAAGGCTGGTGTAAGGTAATTATTCTTTTTTTGCCATCTTTTATGTGCAAATTTTCCAATAACCCATTTCACTTTAGGAAGAAAAGTGGTACTTGTTTCTGTTTAAAGATATTAACTAAAAGAACATTTCTCTCTTACTCTCTTTCTCCCTCTCGCTCTCTCTCTCACACTCACTCTCTCGCTCTCACATTCACCTTCTCTCATTCTCACTCTCATCCCCCCCTCTCTCTCCTTTTCGCTGTTTAGATGATACAATTGGTTTGTAAAATTTGTAAGTATCCGATGAAGCTGGTGTAAGATCATTTGTATTTTTTACAAAATTTTTATGTCCCAATTTTCCAATAACCAATTTCACTTTTGGAAGAAAATTATAGTTAACTTAGTTAATTAGTTAGTCATTAATTAGTTAGTTAATTAATTAGTTAGTCGTTAATTGTAATTAACTGACTAGAACAGACTAAAAAAAATTCTCTCGCTTTCCACCCTCACTTTCTCCATCACGTTCTCTCTTTTCTCCTCTCTCACTCTCACTTTCACCTTCACTCATTCTCACTCTCATCCCCCTCTCTCTCTCTCTCTCTCTCCCTCTCCTTTTCGCTGTTTAGATAATACAATTGGTTTGTAAAATTTGTAAGTATCCGATAATTTTCCAATAACCAATTTCACTTTAGGAAGAAAATTGTAGTTAACTGTAGTTAATTAGTTAGTAGTTAATTGCAGTTCACTGAGTAGAACAAACTAAAAAAAATTTCTCTCTCTTTCCACTCTCACTCAAACCCTCTCTCTCACTTTCTCTATCGTTCCTTCTTCGCAGTTCAGAGAATTTGGATGAGCAGTTGGTATGTGATGAGACCATTTTTTATCACGCCTGGATCTGATTATTTTTGCCGTTTACCTCGGAAGCTGACACGTAAACATTTAATGCCTTAAACTGTGTTTTGAACAACTACCACTAGGAACAATCTAGCCTCTAGTACTTTTTTTTATTTATTAGCAAACTGTACAATTTTTACGTGAGATTATGAATCTAATTGTTTGGTTTAATTTTTTAAAATATTTTGCTCATTTCTTTCGAGTTGGAAAGTCAGTAGGGGAAAACAGCCAAGCCCAATTCAATTGTAGTCTGTTTAGAGAAAGAAAACCCCTACTCGGTCAAATTACGTGGAAAACGCACGGTCTGAATGACAAACGATTTCATTCCCGATGGAAATGCCTTTTAGATCCATTACCCAGGACTCTTAAGAATCAGTAAGTACGGTATGAGTACTTACAAACTTAAGATAATCATTTTATTTATTTATTTTTCTCCCACGATGGTTAAATATCACTTTCAATAGCGCTGATAATTTTTATCAGTATTGTACATGGATTAATCAGAAAGTAATGTCGGTTTTTGATAGTCCTAAATTACTTACACACATGACAATTGTAAACAAACATTTATTTTATTTATATTTATTTATATATTTTTTGTTCCAGAAGTTGAAGTTCTTGAACTGAGAGCTGATGAGACAGACACATTGCCACCATTGACATTGCTCAAAATTTTAAAATGTGCAAAAAAGCTCAAAAGTATCACAATCGCCAAATATCAATTAAACAAATGCCACGTCGTAACACTACTAACAAATGCTTTATTGTGGAACCTAAAAATAAAAATTGAAAGGTCAGATGATCTGAATAAAGTTGGGCTTAGTCTTCTCAAAGAGAATAGAGAAATTTTCAGCCAACTTTGCATCGAATGTACCGGCGACGATAAAATTGAATTGTACTACCCTTCACTTCCAATCAAACGAAATACCGAGTTTTTATCAGCAGAATGCATATACATCGACTGCACAGGTCTAGGAACGCTTGCAGTCTCACACTGCAGTAAACTTATATTGAAAAATGCATTTTACATAAACGCAGAAGATCTCAAGAAAATTTCACACTTACCGATAAAACACTTAAAAGTAACGCATTCCGATGTAGAAGAAAACGAATGGGATGATATTTTTTCGAAAGGTTTCAGAAACTTGGAAACGCTCGTGTTACGAAACTGCTCAAATTTTTCCAAACAGCTTCTAACAAGACTCGAAAGATTGACCTACCTAGAGATAGATGTGAACAAGCAAGATGATCTGCATTACTTAATGAAAATGGAATCATTGAAACACATTAAGATACACTTGCCTATGAGCCTAGTCAATTACACGAAAAATTTACAAGGGAACCAACCTAAGAAACTCGAACTGGTGATTGATCTCTTCAGTATAGACATGGATGAAATGACCCTGGAAAAATATTTGTCCGAAATTTCTTCCGATGAAAATATAACTGTAGACTTTAAATTTTCCCATTCGGAGTATAGTT
Source organism: Cimex lectularius (assembly GCF_000648675.2). Classification (NCBI taxonomy): domain Eukaryota; kingdom Metazoa; phylum Arthropoda; class Insecta; order Hemiptera; family Cimicidae; genus Cimex; species Cimex lectularius. The sequence goes on along the minus strand of NW_019392674.1, from coordinate 1,598,712 downwards.
TCAAAAGTAAATACAATATTTTAATATAGATTATTATACGAACTCCAATAAGATGCAAATAAATTTAAATAAATGTGATATATTATTTACAAATTTCAATAGAATCAATACTTCTAGTTGGTAATTTTATAGAATAATTTTGTACAAAGGATAAAAATTACATATTTTTAGTCCAAATCATTTTAACCTTTTAATATTAAAACATGCTTCATATAGTTTGTATGTTTTGTAAATAAACAATTTTGTGAATAAATACATCTTTTCATCATACCTAATATCATGTATACGTAAATTACCTATACATTCTGTAGTTATACTTCATGTAAAAGCTATATTATTGCTTTATATTATATGTATATGTGCAGAGAAAATATCTTAGCAAAGATACACAAAAAACCTTATAATTGCTAAGTTTTCTATCGTTTCTTAGAGCAAATTCTTGAAAAATGCAAGTATGTTTGTTGCTGATTAATGTACTTGTGAACTTATGGAAAAGAATAATTTCAATTTTTTATGAATAAAGGAAAACACCCTTTTTTATAAATAGAATTTAATTAAATCAATAAACAACTAATACACCCTTTTGCACAGAATTATTTTCAGAATGCACATTCCAAAATTTTACTTTTTGAGATAACATAATATTGATTAATTAATCTTTCATTTATTTAAATTATAATACAACTGTTACTGATTTCATATCTATGATTTCATAAATGAGTGGTCATTGTTGTACACACACCTTAATACATATGCAGGAGTTAAAATTCATTGTACAAAAAAAAATCCATTAACCTCTGTGAATCTAAGCTGCCAATCTAATCTAAAGGCTCTTTTATATCACAGTTTCTTGCAAAATTACTTAGTGCTAACATTAGAATATAATGCAAGAGGGTTATTTAATAAAAATAACTTAACATTTTTGCATTCCTATTACCTGAAAAAATACCTCAAGTAGCAACAGAATTTATAGGATGGATTGCATACAATATTCTTGTTATTTATTGAAGAGGTGAAATTAATTAGCATATCACTTATGATATGTAAATGTGTAAAGCAAAATTTTTTATAAAATAACTGTAATATATGTACATAACACTTCGGAATGTCCGAAGTGGAATAGGATTCGTTTTTAATTGTATGGCTTTTAAACAATAACTGGAATCACCTTTGGACAGTTAAAATAAAATAAACAAAAAATATTTAAAAGCCTTAAAATTATGAAACACAGTTAGCTTATAACAAAAAATAAAAATATCCCCACATTAAATTATAAATTGAAATTTTCAAGACAAATAATACCTTACTTGTTAAAAAAAACACCATTTGATCATAAAAACTTTGATCTGTTTCCTAATAAAGATTAGTCAGATCTGTTTATGTACCGAATGGCGAGAGTATTATTCCAAAATTTAAAAAAGAAACGTAAGAAAACCAAATATAGTTTCAAATTTGTTGTCATTCTCCTTATTTCGAATGGTGTTTATCATTAGACTGCCTGAAAATAAAATAAATTTTCTTAATTAACAGGAGGTGGCTAATATGAAATAATGTTAAAACAAATCTACATACTTCTCAGATTCATTTTCGATAAGACGTCCGAGTAAATCGAACCGAGCAGAATGCTCTTCGGCCTCCGAACTGCAATCGCTATCATCGCTTGACGCATCGTAAGTTCCCATCCCAGGAAGTATACCTATGCAAGTAAGACTACCTTCTTTTAAAACTTTTGGGTTAAGAACGACACCTTTCTTGTCGTTCACCACATGGTTTTCTTCATCCTTACCAGAACCGTTTGTGGTCACTTCGCTTTTTTTAAATCTGGAATCTGGTTTATCTGAAAACAAATTCATGTAAATACAAAGACATGAGGGAAACATCAAGTTTTACCTTCTGTTTCATTCCGACTTCTTTTTTTATTAGTTGGTTCGCTTTCCGCTGGTGTAGGGACTGGCCTTTTTTTAACAACCGCTCCTGCTAAGAGTTTCGATTGGGAAACCTTACCACTGAAAATATAGCATTGTAACTATTTTAATGAATTTTATATGAGTGAGTGCACATTATTTTATTCAAAATAATAATAATCAAATTTATTAATTACTACTTTCCATTTTGAAAAAATAATAATCCTATCACTGCATATTGGAAATAGGAAAAGTAAAATTTAGCAAAAACATGTATCTGTAGTTTGATAATGATCCGTTTTGGTCAGCCAGAATTGTCTTCCAGGGTGGATCTGGGTTGTTTCATTTTAGGGAGTTGGCTGAAGTTTATGGGATCATGAGCACTCAGCTACACCGGTCCCTCCAGTAAGGAAGCTGTTGGCATCTATAATGGATTAAGTCTGAGTCTTTTTTCCCCCCAATCAGTCAATGTGAAAGTATATTAAAACCTGTTAAACTTATGAAAATCCCTTTTGTCTTATGTATGTAATGTACAGATGTGAATAACTGCATAAGTGATGTCAATAATCAGCAAGTGCCCTAAATTTTGTGTTAAAAACTGTCAAGTACCAGAAAGTAAGATATAATTACATAAATTTACTGGGACAACTACATTGATATTGCAGAGTAGTCAGAACAGTTAAGGTGTTACTATGGACTCATCACACATAAAAACATAAATAACAGCATCCCTGGATTGATATGCCATTGTGTACTAGTCTATATTGAATTTGATGAAATGGTTTCTGCAAAAATTGAATTTTTACCTAAGGTTTAAAGTTGAGTTTTTTTATTTATCCAATTTTGCCCCAAGGTGCATAATTAATATCAGCCTTCAATATTATAATTTTATATCAGAAATAATTTATTTTCAAAATTCTGACTTAATCCTGATTTTTAAAGTAAAATTAACAAATATATTGTGTCGCCATAGATCTGACATTATGACAGGCTACAGTGTCTATACTAAAGCTCAGGAAAAGAAAACAACATAAAATAAATGGCAAGTACAATTGAGATGGAATAAAGACTCCACATGTAATATCAACCATCTAAAAATTGAATAAAACCTTTTAATGTTGTTGTTGACTTTCAACGGCTGCCTGATCTCATTATGAATCCTCTGCTCGAGTCCCTGCTCTTGGAGCGAGGCGACCCTGTTCCTAAAATCAGCCATTTCCCTTTCTTCTTCGGCAGTCTTTTTCCTCTCTTCTTCCATCTTCGATCTGTCAACGAGGTCAAGAAAGTCGACTTCATCATCATCAAGGCCTTTAATCATGTTTTCTAAAAAAAAAAAAAAAAAAATGTAATGTATAATAAACAAGAAAAAAAAAATCCCAAAAGGCGTACTTAATCGATGCGCTTCTTCATATTCAAACTCCTTCTTCTTTTTTTGCTCCTCCAACCTTTCGTATAAAGATCTAGGATCATAATCTTCTTCAGGGGCCTCTGCATATCAAACTTAATAAATAGATTAAAGTGCTTTAAAAAATATAATTACGTACCTAATGGCTGGTTTGGCTGCCGGACTCTTTCCCACTCTTCTTGCCTTAGCTTTCTTCGCTCGGCTATTTCAGCCTCGGTAATAAATCCAGAACTCATTATCCTGTAAATCAAACATGACAATAATTAAATCATATAAATGCCTGACCCTGGCATGAGTCCCTGAGCATTTGGAACATAGAGGCAATGTTCCCAAAAAAATATTCAATATGATTTCTCTAGGCACCAAACCCTACTGAGGTCTAGCATCTTGTCACAAAACAGGATACATCCAAAATAAGATCCTTAATGAGTCCAAAACCAGGTGGAAGCCTTAGGCATGAGACACACGAAACGATTGGAAGAACCATTCGCAAGATTTAAAAAGGAAGTTGAGAGTAACAGCAACAGAACCAGGCTTCTCGTTGAAATTCTGACAGGGCACTGCTGCCTAAGAAGCCAAGTGCATCGTATCGTAGTACAAACAGAAAAAACACTGTGAAGATTCTAGAAAGAATAGTAGACAGCAGATCACATTTTATCTTTCTGTGAGGACCCATGTAGATGCACTTGCAACTAGGAGAAGATGATCAGCTGTGGAGGATGATTAACAATCTGAAGTTAGCAACTAATTTATAAAATCAGAGGAGCCTAGTAGCTCTACTCAAGTTGAGATGAAAAAGGCCTTGTAGCTACTTCTTTTATCTTTAACCTTAAATCATATAATCGGGAAAGCCACAATATTTCATCGATCTGACATATTTGTTAGTAATAAATTAGCATTAGTGAAAATCAACATCAATTTACTACTTCATGGAACATACTTATGATCAACTGTACACTTCATGCTCTGGGATTTTGTTTGTTTTAAAAATTGTTAGCTTTAAAAATATTGAAATGTCCTACCGAAATTACAGTTGTTTCCTCTTGTTTTGTACGCAAAACTGAAATATTTTATTAAAAAAACACTTTTTAACAAAGCATTAACTCAAGATGAAAAGTTGTCCCTTTTCTGTGTAGAACCTCCTTGTTTTCTGGAAGGTTGCAAATCTGCAGAAACCTTCAGCACAGACGACAACAGAAGGACCAGTAGTTGGTAAAATTAATTTATATTTTATTAATTAATTAAATACGAGTTTCGATACTTTTTTTGTTGACTTGAAAGACGTCATAGGATTTGTAAATACAATGTTACGTTTTTAATTCTTACAAATCCTTGTATTGGGTTGTCCGGAAAATAATGCAGGATTTTAAGTTTTCATTAAAAAAAATCTATATAAAATATTCTGTTTACGTTTACAGGATTACTCNTGGGAAATTATTTTGATTAAAGAACATTGCTTTAAAGTAACTAGTTTCTTTTTTTTTGTTTAATACCAAAATCCTGCATTATTTTCCGGACAACCCAATAAATACATTGATTTACTAAGGAAAACAAATCTGACAATTGCAAAGTTTGTGATATGTTATATCAATCTACACGTTTTTAGCTTGACATGGTGATCTAAGTCAGTTTCATATTAGTACAGAACCAACCGGGGCTGCTGTGTTCTGCTGAATGAATGCACAGAGTACTGCACGATTGTGTTTGTTGGACCAAGACCGTATGACTCAGCCATGTCTGGTTGCTAATTATGTTATAAATTAAGTTGCCAACTGTTCCGCTGTCACATATCAAAGAAAAATTAAGACGATTTTCTGCACATTCACGAATAATCTGGATCACGGTATACTCTGGCAAACTTTTTTGGTCAAGACCATACCGAGGTCCAGATTATTCGTGAGTAAAAATGTGGTCTATATACTAACATAATTTCTTCAATATGAATGGAATGAAAAGAAATTCTTCTAATGCTATAAACTAGCTTTGTTATATTATTATATTGTTATATAGCTAAGTTATATTAATTCTCTTCTTTTCGTATACAATTACCAGCGTCCTTGTATCTCCGCACCACTTCAGCCGAGGTTAAAATGTGCACATAATAAACATGAAACTCATCACCAGACCGCATCTCACGATTTCTGAATAATTATCGATTAATGGTCACTAATCACCACACATTATTATTTAAGTTATGTTGAGTGAAATATTAAGAAAATAGAGTATGTCAGTGGGAGGACCAGAATTTGTTATTTAGGGGCATACTTATAGCAATGCGTCAGTGTAGATACCATTATAGGTCTGTGGATGTCTCAAAATGCAACATATAGCTAGGAGTTAAGAGGAGAAGACCAAAAAGCTTTTCATGATGGGACCCCCTCCCCCTGCACTACACCCTGATAGTGTGTAGAAAAACCCCTGCAATGCACAAACACCGCGGCCCGCCAGTGAGAGAGCGGCATTCTGTAGCATGGTACTGGATATTCTGACGATCCCGATATCTTGTCATCTCCCATAACAAAACAAGTCTGGTCTTGTCAGCCCAGTACCGGTTTTCCTCAGGGTGTGGGATAATTCCCTCTTCTATGCTAATAATTTACATTTAAGCCAATACATAAAACGTACCACATAAACACATACTATATGCATTTAAAAACTCTTATAGCCCTGAGGTCTGAAAAAGCGATCCATGCTCACTGATGTAAGGACACGCATAGGTCAGCAAGGACTCAGTAGTTCATTCTGCAGGCTTCTAGTTTTCTGCATTGAAAAATATACTCAATATGCTCTTTCAATATATAAGGGCATTGATACAGTCTCTTTCCTGCCAGCAAGTGCCCGTTTGTAAGCCTAGTATGACCTATGTTATGTATAGCCATGTGAGTATAGCCTTTCCCCCCTTTATCCAGCCTCTGTGGACCAGGCCAATGCCAATCTTTATCTGTCGTAGTTTGGCAGAAGTCTGTGCCCAGCAATTTTTCCATTTTTTTTTACATTATTTTTCATTAATCTTACCACATCTGCTGGACGTCAGGATGGATGGTTCATGCAGCTTTACCCGCTTTGTCTGGGCGGGAATCCAGACCATCATAACCTTCTTTCTATTAGCATTGATCCCTTTTAATTGTTCATATATTTTATTTATTAGTGGATCCACTGAGGCTTTTCTCCTGAATTCTGAGACTGCACTGAGTGAATCCGTGCATATTATATAAGTTTTTTTCCTGTTTTCAATGTATTACACTCAGTGCAAAGGATATGGCATTCAATGCTCGCTGTGGGGGAAGGGAAATAACTTCAACCTATCCTTCCATGTGTACAGCACAGCCCACACCCTCTGGCATCTTTGATCTATCAGTGAAGATGGGTTTAGCGTAAGGGTACTCCGTCGTCATCAGGGTGTGGGGTTGGGACCAAATTCAGGGTCGCTGAGATCCGATCCCACCCCTTCCATTGATGAGTGCCATGTCAATTTCTTTCAATTGCGGCCATCGGTCCCCTTAGGCGTCAGAAAAGTCCAGAGGCGACGGTGGGGATCGAACCCATGACCGCGGGATCTACTAGCCGAGAGTCTGATGCCTTAACCACTTGGCTACCGCGGCCCCGCCTTTGTTTTATAATAATTAGTAATAAAAGTAAAGTGTCTTTATTATATACTGTAAAGGAATAAAATATGGTAAAATAAAAATTATTTAACCATTGTGTGCTCTAAATAAAAATTAGTTTCATAGTTATTTTTAATGTTCAAAACTAAAATAATTTATTTTTCCCCTCTATTTTAGAAAATTTTATACAAACAATGATCAATTTACAAGATGTTGTTGAAGAAGGAAAGAACAAGGTATCAGTTTTCTGCTCCCGTTGCCCCTCAAAAATTCTCAACTCGAAATCCGCCTCTTACAAATCAATTCAGGTATCTTACGATTCAGAGAATTACTTTACTTTTTTTTTTCTTAAATCTCATGTTATTTTCATTCAGATGAGTCTACCCTATCTACACAAAAAGGGCGATAACGAGTCGCAGGCCGAAGAGCTCACAGACTTCTGGGAAGTGTTGGACATGTACACATTTGAAAACATGGGCTTTTCAAACACGATGGACGACAAGAAGTACCTCATATGCGCTGACTGCGAGATGGGACCCCTCGGATGGCACGATCTGACAACAAAAGTGAACTACGTCGCCCTCTCAAGGGTCAAGCACAATGAGGACGTTGCCAAAAAATAAAAAATAAATAAAATTACAGGCACCGATATATTTTTCAAAAAAAGGTGTATCACTATTAAATTTTAAGGGTTTTTTTTTTAATGTTATTTTCACTATTGTATTTTTAAAAAAATTCAATTTTTTCAAGCTTTTGAAAAAGACTTAATGCATTAAAAAAAAAGCTATATTTTCAAGCACACTATTTCTTTCTTTGGTTTTGTGATATTAAGAGGTAAAATTATCTTTATAATAAAGTTTCAAAGTGATAATGTCATATTATTTACCATGTTTCTCATAACCACCAGATATTATTATTTCATAGTTACAGTTTCTATAAATCCTAATTCAAATGTATTGCCACTTTTGCAGCTTTTCCTCTGTTTATTAAACATGAAATATAATAATCTATTTTACGTTTAGTGGTCTAATTGACCATATCAATTATTTCAGTTAATTATTCTTTTTATGTAAGGCTTTGGTTGAGATAAAAATGCCAATCTCACGAGCGGGATTCGAACCCGAGGTCATGGGTTCAAATCCCGCTCGTGACACTAGCTTTCTCATGTCAACAAGACCTTATATAAAAAGAAAAGAACAATCAAGTATAATTTTGAATTTATAACTTAAATAACCATATACTTACTCGTATATTGTCACTCTATAAGAGCTAATATCATAAAATTAAAATATTTTATTGTTTTTTATTTCAAAATAGAAAATGCACTCATGATAAGTCGGTTGATAACGTGATAAGGCGTGACAGTTGACAGGCCGTGTGCGTTTTATAACCAGCTAGGAGGTTATGCACAATACATCTTTGATCTGCTTGAAAATATGAAAAGATATTTAATCAATTTCTCATATATCGGCACAAGATTTAGGTAGTTCTCTTATTCTGGTAATTCTTCTTGAAAATATTTCCACCAATTTTATCCGAGTACGTGTACTCGGACTCGGAAGGCACTCAAAATGCGTCTTTCTTCAGGGGTGTGCAGAAACAATTCAATAAAGGCGTGCCAGTGTTCGAATTCGAGACAGTGCAGAGCGTGTTAGACAGTGCATTTTTAAAAATTATTAACAAACCTTTGAACACGCCGAAGATTTACGTTGCGAGCAGGTAATCATCACTGCAGTGCCATAAAAAGAATAAAGTTAATCCGTTGGTTTTAGGACAGACCAGGGAGTGCATGCACTCCACGCTGCTGCACATGTTGATTTAGAGTTTGTACGTCCAAACACGACTGAAGAGATAATCTCTAACCTTAATTATTATCTAACAAAAAAAGATTTTGATATTAGGTAAGACTTGCACCTTTGCACTTCTCCTTCCGAGTCGTAATTGTTTTTTATCCTTTTCTAGAATTCTGTCTTTGAAAGAAGTTCCAGATGAGTTTCACGCAAGGTATTCAGCAGTGAGAAAGAAATATTTGTACAGATTCGCTGTTGTCAAACCGGAAAGTCTATCAATCATTTCAGATAAAAAACATTGTCTTCCTTGGCCTATACTTGAAAAAGACAGATGCTTATTTATTAAGTAAGTTTATTTTTGTGAAGTTTTATTTTACAGGCTGTGGCATGATGAAAATATGAAATATGGCATGATATTAATCCGTACATGTTTAGCGATCACAATTTATCATATTAATTATTTCAATTAATTATTCTTTTTATCTAAGATCTTGATTGAGATGAAAAAGTTAGTGTCATGAGCAGGATTCGAAACCTCGACCTTCAGCTCAATACGCCGCTGCTCTAACCAGTTCATCTATCATGACTTCGATCCCCTTGGACACCAACTCCTCATCTCAACCTACAACCTTTCAAAATTTCTCCCATTTTGCCATGTATTTTTGGTCCATAAATCTTATGTGTATGTAGATTATTTTTACAAAGACTACTTCGTACAGCCAATAAGCTCAAGGGCTGTAGTTCTGAGGTCACAAAATATTTTTTAAACTAAATTATCCAATTTGGGGGACTGTGGCAGGTGAGTGGTTAGTGTGAAAGACTCTCGGCTCGTAGACCCTGCAATTGTAGGTTCGATTCTCACCATCGCCTCTAACCTTTTTTTCACGATGCCCTTCCCCCTCTAATATGCAAACACATAATAATTATCTCAGATCTTGAATAGTATGCATACATCATTAGGCCATTAAAAAATATCCAATTTTGATTCTTCCGATATAATACTATCAATATGTCACAAGTGGCATATATAAAAATGAAAACAAACAAAAAAATTTACAAGGGTGTGCAACAGCAGAGGTCATATCAACCCTCAGGTTTTTTCTTTTTCTTTTTTAAAAAAAAGCTCATTTGTAAGTATGGTTTGAATGCAGGGCCGCCGGATTCAACCCCAGGACTTTTAACTTATAATGGATGAGCGCTGTGTCAAATGTTCACAGGCCGCCAAGGTCCCAAAATTATTTATTGACTCTTACTTTGAATTTTTTACTCTTCTTTTTTGGTTGTTAACTTTTTTATTTCTTGGGTTTCTTTACAGGAAATAAACAAATATCAAATTAATGAGAATGAGTTTGATGGTTTACTTTGAAATGTTTTTATTTTAATATTTATTTAAAGAAAATTCTACAGATTATTTTTGTTTGCCTAGTTTACGTCAACTGAAAATTTTGAAGAAAAAAATTGTATTAGAAAAAAATACAATATATAAATTAGAAAATATAATAATTTAGTTTTGTAAACGTTCAGTTTGATTTAGAAAATAATTTTTATTATTATAAATGTATCTTCTGTGAGCTGTCTTCTTTAGTAGTGTTTGCTAAAATATATAATACATTAAACACACTCAGTGAAGATCACAGAATGTTACTACAACAACAAAAATGATCTATGTATATGCATACATATTTAAAGGCAAATATAACTTCAATTTGGGGAGAACTTGAGGGTGAAAAATTGAAGTGGCTGAAGAGGAGGCCTTGAAATATATAGAAGTACGGGGTCACTAAAAAACATCCTCTCAAAACCTAAAGACAAGGTAGACAACTTGGCAAAAAGCGGGGTTTACCAACTCAATTGTAGTGATTGTAATATTAAATATATAGGTCAAAGCAGCAGAGAAATAAAAACGAGTCAATCATTACAATCATAAAAATTATTGTTAGTACTATAATGTCATTTATTTATTCCTCTTCATAATTATTATCATTAGGTTTTAGGTTTCATTTGCTTGAAAAAAAAGGTTTAATTTGCTTGAAAAATGGTTTCATTTGATAGAAAAAAGGTTTCATTTGATTGAAAAAAGTTTCATTTGATTGAAAAAAGGTTTCATTTGCTTGAAAAATGGTTTCATTTGACTGAAAAAAGGTTTCATGTGATTGAAAAAAGGTTTCATTTGATTGAAAAAGTTTCATTTGATTGAAAAAAGGTTTCATTTGATTGAAAAATGGTTTCATTTGATTGAAAAAAGTTTCATTTGATTGAAAAAAGGTTTCATTTGCTTGAAAAATGGTTTCATTTGACTGAAAAAGGTTTCATTTGATTGAAAAAAGGTTTCATTTGATTGTAAAAGTTTCATTTGATTGAAAAAAGGTTTCATTTGATTGAAAAATGGTTTCATTTGATTGAAAAAAAGGTTTCATTTCATTGGAAAAAGGTTTCAGTTGATTGAAAAAAGGTTTCATTTCATTGAAAAAGTTTCATTTGATTGAAACAAGGTTTCATTTGGTTGAAAAATGGTTTCCTTTTATTGAAAAAAGGTTTCATTTGATTGAAAAATGGTTTCATTTGACTGAAAAAAGGTTTCATTTGATTGAAAAAAGTTTCATTTGATTGAAAAAAGGTTTCATTTGATTGAAAAAAAGTTTCATTTGCCTGAAAAATGCTATAGACATCATAAATATAGACTTCAATTAATTATTCTTTTTATGTAACATCAACCAAGACCTTACATAAAAAAATAAATAAAATGCAAATTTTAATTAATTAAATAGTATATATTATGTCATTTCCATTTTTGTTTAAGTACACTAAATATTGACATTGAAAAACTGAAAGAGGCCTCAAAGCTATTCGTTGGCACCCATAATTTTACAACTTTTATGCATAAGGCTTTGCAGCACCCAGATGTCGATCCTGTGAAAAATATCGAGTCGATCGAACTGTTACCTGGAAGAACACAAGTGGACAGCTCTGAAGTTAAACATTTTGATTTCTGGCAGTTGCACTTTACTGGAAAATCATTTTTATACAAGCAGGTAAATAAACTGTCATTTTTTATTTATTTTTTTCCATTAAAGAAGTATTTTTTTAGGTACGACGAATGGTTTCTATATTAATAGCAGTTGGAAGTGGAAGAATGAATGCAGCAGAAATAGAGTTTATGTTGACAAATCCTCACCAGTCCTCATGGAATGGAAAAGTCTGTGTAGTCCCCGGATTTGGTCTTTATCTCCAAAATATTGAATACAATGAAAGTGATCTTGTAAAGAAAGAATGAGTTTTCTAGAAGATTTGAAAGTAAAACGGAATAAGTTATACCATACAAAAACCAAAGTGACGACTATAACTGGTGATACTTACATGGAGGAGACATCACAGGGAGTTAGCAGGATGGAAAAGACTTCTAACAATTCGCCGGGATATGTCGTAGATGTAAAACCAGATTTACAAATTGCTCATGTGTTTCCCTGGCTATGCATGGGATCCCAGGATGTCGCTCATGATTGGGTGTTGCTCAAGGAAAATAAAATAACACACGTTCTCAGCCTAGGGATTGAACCTCAACATTTTCCAAACATAGTGTACAAGTTTGTCCAGCTTCTTGATTTGCCCGAAGCGAATCTGTTAAGGCACCTGGATACCTGTTTTGACCAGATAGAAGCGGCGAATGAAGAAGGAGGGAGAATATATGTCCACTGCAATGCCGGCGTCTCTCGAAGTGCATCTGTTGTTATCGCTTATATCATAAATGAAAAATGTTGTTCTTTCACTGATGCGTACGAATATCTTAAACAATTGAGACCATGCATAAAGCCGAACAACGGGTTTATCAGCCAGTTGAAAATTTTTGAAAAACAATTACTCAGTTAATAAAATTTTATAGCTTGTGAATTATGTTTTTTGTTTTAGCCAAATGTGTAGTAAATATATTACCATTGGTAAAAAAAAAACATGGTAAATATTTAGTGTGTTGTAACATTTTGTAAATTATTTGAATTTTTTACATAATTTAAAAATAAATAACAAAGTAGATTTCTTCTGATTACTAATCACTAAAAAGGTTTCCACAATAATTTTTTTATTATTAAGCTGTTTTTATTTATTATTTATTTGTTTATTATTTAAATTTTTATTTATTGATTTATATAAAATGGTATATGACTGTCTGACAGACAATGCCCAGCCCAAAGTAGTGGATCTAAATCGCCAAAATTTTGACAGTGCATTCTTATAACGACACGGATAGCCGCTAAGAAAGAATTTCTTGAAGTTCCATCTTTAAGTGGTTGTACAATTTTTTACCATATTTTGTCGAAGTCGTGAGGAGTGGTCAAGAATGATGAATGATTCTTGACTGCACCTCACGACTTCAAAAAATTATGAAACAACCGTTCACTAAGAAACACATTTTTACCATACTTAGACAGAAGTGAGCTTAAGAATAGGAGAATTTGAGAATCAAGACATTATATTAGAAAGCCATACTAGCACTCTGTATTGAAAAGGTACATTAAAACAGATAACAGAGTCCCGCATGGACGAAGTCGTGGGTAAAAGCTAGTTATTTTATAAAGTAACACTAAAAAGTTTGGGTGAAATAATTCCATAAATGTGAAACTTTGATGGAGGGTAGAAACTCTTCGAAACTATTAAATATGTTCATTACTGATAAGTTATTGTATTATTATTATGATGATGTTGATATTTTTGATTATTTATCATAAGGTATAAGTTAAATGAATTACAATGTAAATTTTGTTAAAATATAATTAGGGAATAAATTATTAAAAAGGGAAATTAATGATAAGTGCGTTGGCCAGCCTGGCGGTTGTAAACACGGCTGCGGCCTCGTTAAGGTTTTCCCAGTTGGTACTCGGTCGAACGCAAAACGGCTACGCCTCGGCTATTTTCCAGTGGCAGTCGCTTTTCTCTTTCCGAGCCGGGGGAATTGAACAAAAACGGAAGTTTGATGGACGGGTGCTTCGCCGCCTCCCGCCGGAAACGGCCCAACGATGGACGCCCCGCTTTCCAAACGGCCGCCGAAATGGAAACTAGGACCGACTAGTCGGCCGAATGGAGGGCTTGATCCCCTCTTCCATCCCCTGTGAGTACGGCATTTTTAGAAAATTCCTCGGCGGATTTGAAAAAAAATTCGATCAATTAGTCAAAATGAGTTTTAAATTTATTGGAAATCGACCGGCGAACGGGCCTTCTTAAATTCCTAGTTGGTTTAAAATAGTAAAACGCCTATTCGCTATGGGCGGTCTTCGACTTTTGTCACAACGTTTTTCACCTCAATCCTCACAAATCTTATCTTCTTTACTTGCCAATTTATTTATTTTACGGCTCGTTTTATCTTATATATAATTGCTTAAGTTTTAGCCTCTTTCCAGCATGTAACATATTGAGACGTTCATTTCTTTTAGAAAGTAAATTCATGGAGGTTTTTCATGAATAAACAGCAACTAGAACCTGTAAGGTTCCTTAATCCTCAAATTATTTAAAAATTCGATTAAACAATCATCCAGAACTGCTAGCCGAGCTGAAGGATAAATTTAGTCCAGGAGGAGAAACCTGGGATTCAAAAAATCCAGACAAAATAAGCGCCAACACCATATAAGCAATGCTATTCCATCTCGTTCATTTACAAATACACTGTGAACTCTGAACACACATGAATTACCATATTTTTTTGGTATGGCTATTCTTGCTTTTTCCATGCTTTTCATGCATGAACACATGGCATCTATGATGATGATGATGATGATTAAGTATGAGTCTTTTGGTATGTTCCAGTCTGCCATGTGAAAATTTGTCAAAGTTTCCTTAAGAATGTAAATTCAAGGTTGTTTTTTTCATGAATAAGCAACCGTAGAACCTGTAAAGCTGCATAATCCCCAAATTATATAAAGATTAGATTATACGATCACCCAGAAATGCCAACCAATGCTGATGGATAAATTTAGTCTAGGTGTAGAAACCTGGGATCTAAAAAATTCAGAGAAAATGAGCTTCAACGCCATATGAGAGAATTATTCCATCTCATTCATTTACAAATACACAACTCTTAACACACATGAATTACCATATTTTTTGGTATGGCTATTCTTGCTTTTTCCATGCTTTTCATGGAACACATATTGGCATCTATGATGATGATGATGATGATTAAGTATGAGTCTTTTAATATGTTCTAGTCTGCCATGGTAAAACTTTGTCAAAGACGTTCGTTTCCTTAATAATGTAAATTCATGGATGGTATTCATGAATAAACAACCCTAGAACCTGTAAAGCTGTTTAATCCCCAAATTATATAAAGATTAGATTATAGGATCACCCAGAACTGCCAGCCAAGCTGAAGATAAGTTTGGTGGAGTAATCTGAAATCCAAAAATCCAGGCAAAATAAGCTAAACACCGTACAAGAAATGTTATTCCATCTTATATAAACTGCTCCAGAATGAACTGGGATATTTGTAATTTGTTCTTATTCTATTAATGTTATTTAAATTAAATGATACATTCTTGGATAAAACAAAATAGAAAATACATACAAATGTTAATCCTCATTTTTAATAATGGATTTACTTAAGAATAGTTAACATGAAGATTACTAAATTTGTAAACAAACACCTTCTCTCATCTTTTCTCCATTTTGAACCGGTTGTATTTTCTTTAACAATGGAATGACATGAATGAACCAGAATTTCCCAATATTATTGTAAGAATGAGTCATCGAGTCACTGGCAAGTGTGTATTGCAAACGCAGTTGATGTTTCTTAAGGCATGATCTACCAGGCTTTACCCCGATTCCGAGAGACTGGAAGTGCCCATAGTAGGCCTGATAGTGGATTATGATGCTAAGGGAGGACAGGAATATTGTCATCGCTACAAGACGGAACCCTTTCCATAGTGCTTGCCAGATCCTAAATTAATTGCAAGATGTTTTGGCAAGGCCATCAACACATTCGTAATTGCTTGTATGAAGTATACACCTTGAGACTACCTGCAGCAACAGCCCGCCGTTTAGCAACTCAGGAGAATATGGTGCTTAGGAAAGAACACTAATTGGAATGCTGTTATGTTTACTGATTTGTGTTTCTGTCTGTATAGTGGTCAGGTTCTGATGAGTCTACTGAGAACAGGGGTTGTGTATAATGCCCCAGGTGGTGTAATGTTCAGGGCTGGAAGAATTTACACTGGAGGACGAACTGGACTCCATATTGTTAAAGGCAAACCAAGCACCAGAGTTATTAAAGAAACAAAGAAAATAGAGGAATACATCCCTGAAATCAGGGATCCCTTTCGCTGGGATTTTCAATTTCTGGATGGCAATGCCAGACCTCATAGAGGAAAAGTTGTTCATCAATGTTCAAAAAACCTGGGAATTTCCCATCTGCCCCTCCCCCACTGTCTCCAGACGTCAATCCCATTGAGCACATTGAATGAGTTGCAGAGAAGGCTTTTCGATCATTATCTGCAGCCAGTTGATCCACAAAAACTGATCACAGCGTTGCAGCATCTACAGAGCAAAATTCCTTAGACAATTAGAAATTAGTGACAACTTTATTGACAGTACACCTAACGGTGCCCAGAGGTTTTAGCTAACAGAAGACATTGTACACTGTACGAATTGCTTTAAAAAAATATTGTGTCCAATAAACAAAATTATGGAATTAATGTTTTATTTTATTTTTCATAATCCCTTAATTACATTTTACTTCAGTAAAAAACAATAATTTCAAATAAATTTTAATACAGTTTTTAATAAAAATAAAATAAAAATGCTAGTGAAAGTAAAAACTACAAAATTGGCAATATCCTTATTCATTATTGAGCAGTTTATTTACAACAAATACACTGTTAACCCACATAATCATAATAATCATCTAAATAAACCTAGTTCTAAATAAATCTAGTTTAACCTAGTTTGGTCATTTATGACCATTTAAGGTATGACTATCCTTGTTATTTTTGTCATTTCACCCTTTTGCCAGGTGATGAACCTGTAATTTGAGTCTAACAAGAAAATCTTGGTCTTCCTATTTTTGTCGGGTTGGTCTCTCAGATGCTTTTTAGGCCACCATTACATTAAGAGAATGGTAAATAGACAATTGTGATCACTAAGCATCAAATATAGAGAAAAAAGAAAATATATATTCAAATTCAGGAAGTGTAAGACATTTTATAATATGTAACAATTTTCTTTGTTTCACCACCCTTTTCAGAAATACATATTACTTCTATAGGTGACAGGTCAATCATGAATCAAGGCCAGTTGCACACAATTTTCAATTAATCGAATTCTGTAATAATTTGAAGAACACAGTAGAAAAATAAATGTTAAAAATAAAACATACTTGCTTTTATAAATTAATTTTATTAACGTAATATCCTTTTCCTCAGTCCAAACTAAAATTCTTCGTAATGTTCTCAAAACTTTCAAGATTGGAAAAGTGTTATAATAACAATTAGTGGTAAAAATATATATTTTAATTGTTTTTAACTCTCATGTCTGCAAGGGATGTATTCTTGGTCCTTTTTACCACTCATACTTTTCTTAATATGCCTACCAATGATCCTGTTTTTGTAGTGTTGTATAATTAAAATCACTTAAACTCTTTCTAAATTTGGGGAGTTAAATAACAGAAATACTAGAATAAATCTTAATTTTGGTCTGCCTATCCTTGTTTTGGTCTGTTTTTATTCAAACAAATTTGTGTTTTTGTTTTATTTCTAATTTGTGCATTAACAACTGCTTATTTTAAACAGCCCTTAAAGGGAGGGACAAGAGCAAAGAATGGCAGATGGAGATGTTGATGGAGAAGTTAAGAGCAAAGTCAAATCAGTATAGATCTTTCTTTGAAAGTTCCAAAACTCTGAGGCTGACTATGCTCGTAAGTATTGAATTTTTGTTTTTTAGTAGCACTTCAGTCTTGTAATTTTTTTTTTTTTAATTTAGGAAAAACGGTATCCTATAGACAACATTGAACGTTCACATCTTCAAAAATGCCTTGACACTTTGCAACAGAACATCAAAGTTACAACACACCAGGCAATGATCGAAAGGCTAGAAAGTGTCACAAGGCAGCTCGGGTAAGTTTTCTCCTTTTCCCAGACATATTTTGTATTTTACCCGAATATGTTTTTATATTATGCAATTTTTTTTTACCACGTTTTCAGTTTAAAATTTGTAACTGGACCGTCTGGGCTTGATCTTTTCATTTCTTCAGATATGTTTTATTTAGAAGTAGTTCTAGAAATGAACGGTGGAGTTAAAGATGTCAAAATACATCATGAAGGCCATGGCGAGCAACAAGTTAGTTTTCAAATTCAGTTTCTTAAGATTTAATATTTGTTATCCTTTGATGGAATTACATGTAAGATAAATTTTTAGAGCTGTGATGAATTGGTAGCCTGCCTGACAAGAAGGGATTTTGCAGATTTTACAGCCCAACTTGAAGGATTTGCGTCAATTTATCAAATAAACGCTGAGAAAAAGGTAGTCGATTTTTACTGTTTTTCACTTTGTTTTTATAAATTTGTAATTTCTATTTGTGATTGAAGGTAAAATGTAAAGCTTATGACGCTCTGACATCATTAGAAACCGATCTTCTAACCCTGGCATCCCTTCACTCTTACATAAACGACACTTTAACAATGATACATCAGTCACCAGTCGGTTATTTGGAAAAGAGAAGGGGAGGTCGGTACAAATGAAAAGTTTATTTGTGGTAAAATGGTCATTTAATTCTGTTTTTACAGGCCATGCGATGAAATTAACATTTTTTGTTTCTCCGTACGATTTACTGGATCCCATGACCCGTACTGTTAGAAAGTTACCTACAGAAGGGAAGCTCGGCTTTGGCCAGTCCGTTTCCGTCTGCATGGAAAGCTCTTCAGCCCACAAACTTCAAACTGCACCTCTAGTCACTATTAACCGAGATAATAAGTAATGCTGTTGTTACATGATAATTTTTAATAATTTATTACAATTTTTTATTTTTTATTTTTTTCCAGTTGGCCCTGTTATGCTCCTCTCAGCCCATCTAACAGCTTGACAGTTACAGGATGTTTTGTATTGACTCTCAATAAACCGATGCCACTATGTCTATCACTTATTAACAGCATTCAAGCTGTCACTCAGGTAAATAGTATACAAATTTCGTTTTCCACTGATTACTATTCTTTTTTTTTAAATTAATTAATTTTTTTTTCAGTTGGAATGCGCAGATGTAAGCAGATCTCATCCGATATTGAGCTTAATCTCACAACATATATCAGAAGGCAAAGCAGACTCGGCAAACGGACGAGGCCTCTTTGTGGTAAGTGATAAAACACTAACAAAATATATAGGTTATTTTATTTACCTTGTTTTTTTTAGAATGTAGGGGACCAACATCACTGTTACTTGATGACTGAAGGAAGGGGCTTAGATGCCGTGTTAGTTTCAAGTATACCTTTTACACATCCGAACCACGTACCCCAGATTATAACATATCTAAGACAGCAGGCCTTGTTCAATGCTGTCGTCGCTAGCTGTGTCAGACCAAATACAAAACAAGGTATGTTTATAAAAAAAAAATTTTTTAATTGGATTTCTGATGTGAATTTTTTTTTAGATTTAGAGAGCATGATCATGCTTGAAGTGACCCCTCTCTCCTGGCAACACCTCAGCATTTCCCTCGAACACCCAGTTGAAGAGAGCATGGCAACTGTCGAGATCGATTTGACAAGCATAGACAGGGTAACGTGTAAAGTTTATACGTCTGGTGAATCTGGCTCTACTTCATCGGAATATGCAACGACAGTTTTTCAAAGGTTTGTTCTGTTATTTTGTAATTATTAAAAATTAAATATTTCATTATAATTTCATTTGAAAATAATTATATGTTATAGTGGTAGATAATTTTTATTATATATCAGAAATCAAATATTCATTTTAATCAATTAACAACAAAATTAAGTGATTTTTTATTTATTGTCATTATTTCTGGACAGTATAAAGAAAACAAACTAGTAGATATGTTTTGGCTGTTTTAAATTTTTTTTCACATTCACAAGAAATTTTATATGAATGTTTCAGATGCCTTTCAATACCCGTTACAATGAGGTCTCTAATAAAACAATGGAATGCCCAGAGTCAGAGAATGACCAATTTTTATAATGGGCTTGGAGGGAGCACCGGAGGTAGTGGACAAGGCGGGAATCAGGGTGGGAATGATTTCACCCCGGATGTGAAAATTAAGCTAGAACCGGGGTTAAGCTTGGTACACCAAGGCGGTTCTTTTGATGATTCCCCTGGTGGCGGCTTTGACAGTTTTTCATCTGGCCCGATGGAAACTTCCGAGCTGTCTATAAGCCAGACTTCGATATCGTTTCCTGATCTCCAGGGAAAAAACTTCCTTGGCCTACTTGATACTGGAAGTGGAGGGTCTGGGATGGCAAGTAGCGAACGGAAAAAAAGGAAAAGAAGATCAGGCGATATATCTTGGAGAAGCGACAAGGACAGTTCTAGTAATGATTCGACTCCTCTGGGAACACCGACTTCCCGGGAGCCAGTCGAACTTCCAACACCTACTTCTAGTTCTGGGTTAGAATTTTCAACTCTCTGTGATCTTGAGAACTCTACAACTTGTGATAAAGCTTCAGATTTAGATATAGAAGAAGTAATTATTGGTAACCCTCCTGAAATTGAAGATGTGGAAGAGATTTTAAAAGGTAATATCAAAAAGGTAAAAAAGTCAAAAGACGAAAAGAAATCAGCCTCGGATATTCTTTTTGACTTGGAGAATAAAAATCTTGTACCCCCTTCAGTTTCCATAACGCCAATATCCTCGTCATCGATGACAACTCATAATTTCAATTCCATACTTTCTGGAATGGGCTTAGAAAGGAGACCGGGTATTGAGATCATTCCAATTTCTTCAGCAGCTCCGGCCCCGACACAAAGTTCTATTACAATAACGCCTATCTCGTCAAAAAACGTATCAGAGGAACGGTCAAAAGACCGTAAAAGCAGCAGAAGTAGAGAAGATAAAGCCAGGACGGATAGGAAAAGAAAGAGAAAAAGAGAAGACAGTCCCATGGGCCCACCGGAAAAAGTACCCCCGAAGCCAGACCCTTTATCTAAACCTGTTTCAGTCAGTATTAAACCAGCGGATTCTTCATCTCCGAGCCCTTCTTCTCCAGCATCGGGAAACATTAGAAAATATTCTAGTAGCCCGACCAGTTCAAACCAATTAGTACTAGTGGCAAAATCAAGTCCCTCTAGTGCTTCCAAATCTTCTAAACAAAGCCCAAAACATTCTCCCGCTTATGGTACATCTAGTCCAAAAAACAGTTTAACTTCTAGTCCCAAGCATGGGACTTCTTCTCCAAAACACCAGTCATCATCTTCGTCGGGTAAACCCAGTCTTTCGACTTTAAAATCAGCTGTGAGCTCACCTAGCAAGGAGAAAAGCAAAAGTAAAGAGGGCAAAGACAAGGACCGGAAGGGTTTTTCCTCAGGCCATTCCAGTCCTAAATTAAAATCTTCCTCTGTGAAAATCAAACAACTCGATTTGACGAACATTGACGTGCCTCAGTCGTTGCAAACAGGGGGCACCACACCTCCTCAGACAGGAGATGGGGGTAAGTCCTCCTCAGGGCAGTCAAGAATCAAAAAAAATTCATTATCCGCAGTAATTGACAAACTCAAGTCAGCACAATCTTGCGGAGAAGGAGAAACCATTAAAGAAAAAAAGGAAAAAAGTGGCGGCGGCAGCAGTAGTAGTTCGAGTAAATCTGATGTAAAGGCAAGTACTACAGGAAATAGTGGTAACAACAACAACAATAGTGGGAGTGGTGGAAAACCTGGTGAAAACAAAACAGGTGAATACATGGTGAAACCGAGTTCTGATGGTATGAAAATAACAATAAACAAAACAAGAACTAAAGATTCAAAGGCTAAATCATCATCTTCATCATCGTCTTCTGGATCAGGTTCACCAAAAACAGTCAGTTCGAATAAACCTGGAGCTTCAAGCAGCAGCAGTAGTAGTGTTAGAAAAACTCATACTACAAGTCAGAAGAGTAGCTCACCTGGATTGAAATCTTCAAGCGGATCTTCATCTAGTTCTTCAGCCTCCTCTACATCTTCAACATCATCTTCTTCCTCCAACTCTAGTTCTAAAAGATCAGGCTCGTTAACCAGTTTGCTAAAGACATCTGGAAAAGGTGGCAGTTCTCCAAAGACCTCTTCGGATCAGAGTAGAGTAAGGGAAAAGCCAAAATCAAAGAGTTCTTCTGAGAAGTCAGTCTTCTCTTCGTCAAAAACTGATGCTAAGAAAATGAGCCCACTCAGAGATGAAAATGATTTCAAAAATCAAACCTTGATTGTAGAAGGGTTCATAAAACAGTTGGATGCGAAATATCACATACCAAAATTATCAGCAAGAAATTCTAATCAAGATGATAAAAAGGAAAAAACAAGCAGTGAGAAATCTTCGGATTCTCCAAAGGAGAGGTACCAAAGGAGTGAAGACCAAAAACCAAAAGGCACTTCCTCTATTTCTGTATTGAGTCCAAAAGTGTCCACTAAAGGCACAGAAGGTGCAGAGACTTCTAATATCTCAATCATCCCAGTAAAATCGACAGAAGATGCCGGCTCGACGGATGACACACTCAGTAGTCTTAAAATTGAGTTACCCATATCCACAATGTCATTTATTGAGCAGCAGCCTCCTGAGTTGATTAACGAGGAAGATTACATTTCAAGGCCTCTTTCCTCCAATTTGCCTTGCACTGTTCAAGAAGCGGCTGAGATGCTTTTGGACTTTTCAGCCCCCGGCAAGGGGGATAAGCTTATGATGCTGAGGAATACACCGCCGCCTCCACCATTACCTCTTCCCCCTCTGCCACCCGCATTTCCAGGTTCGCCATCCGTTTCTGTTCACATTGTAAAATCGCCAGCTCCTGTTGGCAGAGATCTCCCAAACATGGTCATACCATCTCCACATTCGCCTTCCTCTTGTATCACTGATGACGAACTTATGGACGAAGCAGTCGTCGGGATGGGAAAGTGAAACTATAATAAGAACATGTTTGTGTTAGCTTCTTTTAAATACTTACATGTTTGCTTTAATGTACGGAAAGATAGATAAATCAATTTTTTTTCTTTTATTTATAAAACCCCACCTTACCTAAGGATATAACGACGTCAAATTTTGTATTTTCTGAACTGCTTTACTTTATAATTTATTTTCTTACCAGGCAATTTTGGGTTGTAAAGTGAACTAATTATTGTATACAGATACTGTTGACTTGGTTTGTAGCATTGGACCACAATTTTCTCTATCATATGTTAATAAAATAAAAGTTCTCTATTAAAAAATAATAATTGTTTAAATACAGACTTTAGTAATTAATGCCCTTGCTGCAGAAAGACAAATCTAAATGTGAAGTATTTTAAAAACTTTTAGAAGAAGAATTTTAAAAATAAATTTTTATGTGATTTTATACAAATTGTTAGCATTGTAGCAATTGTATATCAAAATTGCCTTGTAAAATAACGCCCCCTCTGTTTCCAAAGTTAGTCGATGTGTGCCTTTCTTTGATCAATATAATTAGATTAAGAATAATCGGAAGAGGACCCAAATTTATTGTACTATGTGTGTAGATGATCATTATAATTCCACTGTATTTATATAGGTGTATATTTGTTATTAATTTAAAAAAAGAAAAAAAAATGAGATAAGATTATTTAAGTTCCATTATATAATATATATATTTAAATAAAATCTATAATTGGTACAAAATTAGTTTTATTACTTGTTAACTCCACATTAATGTACGGTTTTATTTTTCAATGGAACATTTATATCAACGCCCGTCTGCCAAAATACAATTTTTTAAAAATGTTATATTAAATATGTCACCATTTTTACCTTTTTATAGCTTTTCCAAGCTAAACTGTTCCACTGCTGCACATTTTTATTGGATGTGGGTTGATAAAAGGTTAAACAATAAAAGGAGTTGCCCTTTTACAACCTTGCATAGCACTACTCCGCTAGACCTTTTAGCTAAGCTTAAGACTTTTTTCAGAACCAAAGTTTCTTTAAATTGTTTTATTTGTACTGTATACATATTATAAATGTGATAATAAATTTTTTTTTCACACGGTCATGACACTACTACGAATGCTGGCACTCAGTGTGAAGGATTAAGGGGCTAGGAGGTCACAAGGCCATCGTCAGTTAAGGCAACGTAGCGGGTTCTTGGATGGGAATGTGTAGAAAGTGCATGGGCAGTACGGCTAGGATGGATCAAGAGGTTGGTGTAAAAATTTTGGAATCAGGAACAGATCAGTAAGTTGACAAAAGGAATGGTGAGGTCATTGGGGATAGTGACGTTAGTGATGTAATAAGGAACTTTGAAAATTTGACAGGATTTTTGATTGGATGCACTGGATTGGATGGCTTGGCAGAAACCCACAGTTCCACTCTGTATGTCCAAAGTGGTCGCAGTAAAGAATTATATAATGTTAGTTTAGTTTTGACAGTCAACGCCGATTTTGACCCTCATAGTTGTCCAATTCTTCTGTTGAGTTGTCTTTTAGGTCTTGTACAGGGATTCCGACAGTCTACCGTTTAGGTACAGTCCTAAATATTTGACTTGAATGGAAGTCTGTATTTCTTTGTTCATGTATAATATAGGGCAAGACTGTTTTCAATGTGAACATGCATTGAGTACATTTTTCTCCATTCAGACTTGTCCTCCACTTTTTGCACCAGTCTTTAATAAGCTCAGGGTGTTCCTGGATGTTGGAGGAAGCTTGGATAGTATTCGAGGTAGATCATCCACCGTAACGGCATTAGGGTGTATGGGTAGGTCAGCAGTATAAATTATGTAAAGGATGGGACCAAGAATGGTACCTTGTGAGATCAATTAATACCAAGTACCAATTAGGTAATTGCTTTTATTGGTACCTAGTTATCTGCTATTCTTTTATTGACAATACCCAGCTGTTGAGATTACTGGCACATTGTTCAATAGTCTCTGCCTGAAAGACAGTATCATGTTAACCAAGGCTTGTATGAATTCTAGTCCTTGGTTTATTTCCATACCAGCTTCTATTCATAATTAGAGACATATACAGTATACAAGGCATTTGTGCCAACTGCACCTCAATCTTAGTTGCTCTATTGTGCTCCCCTGTTTTTTTTATAACTCACTGGCCAGCTTAAGGTTGTTAATCAACCTCCATAGCCTTGTTAACATCTCCTTAGTGTAGGATCTTGCTTGTAGCTTTTTCTCTCCTGGATGCAAGAATCTGCACCTTCACAAAAACATAAATCTAAATCTGTTCTGTGGTTTCCTCCTCTTCTTGGCAATATCTGCATAGTGTTTCTTCTGTATGTACTCCTATCCGGTGCATGTGTTTCTTAAGTGGCAGTGCCCTGTCACTCTGTCAGGAGTCAAAACAGAATCCTGGATCGGTTGCAATTGCCTTCCAGTAATTCCATTTTTTTGGGACTTTTTTCATACGTCAATCGAATAAGATGATTATTCAGAAATCGTGAGATGCGGTCTGGTGTGATATAGGTTTCAGAAAAACATTTTCTTAATCGTGCCAACGTTTCGATCTTTATTGAGATCATCTTCAGGGCTCAAAGTGTTTGTCTTCTGTGTAATTGTGCCTTCTTGAGTGTCGTGTTTAAAGTGCCATGGCAGGGCAAAAATGGCACAATTACACAGAAGACAAACACTTTGAGCCCTGAAGATGATCTCAATAAAGATCGAAACGTTGGCATGATAAAGAAAATGTTTTTCTGAAATCTACATCACACCAGACCGCATCTCACGATTTCTGAATAATTATTAATTCTGTATTTTATTTTTATTTTATTTATCTGTATTTTACTTTGCACTTTGTAAGCCTCCTACTGGTTTTACAAGTTAATAGCTTGTAAATAAGAAAAAAGAACTTTGGATATGACTAGATATTAATAGGAATGCATTGATAGAATTGAAAGCTGAGAGAAAGAAAATTGATCAGAAAAAGAATAAAAAATTAATTGTTTTGATTTTTCCAGTATTTGGGTTCTTCCCTAAGACGTACAGGTTGCATCGGACGGTACTAAGGGATGGCCATAGGGTGGTTTAATCCTTATTCAACGACCCCAAACCTCCTTTCTCCCGCGTTTATGTCCCCCTCGGAGAAAGACAAGGATCTGTCCAACTGTCGGGTTTTAGAAGGGAGATCTGCCTCCGACTACCCGGAATCTGAGCCAAATCTCCTAAGCCGGTGCATAAATCGTGTCAGTAGTAAATAACTCTGGGGATCAGCTGAAACATAAGGTGCTACAATGGGTAACAGCCCGCCAGGTAAAGAACACGTGGGATGCGTTAACCCGGTTGTTCCGTTTGTACGAGGACCTACTTGAAAAATCCTTTCCATAAATTTCTTACGGAACTCACAGAGAGAACTCAAGTCAGTACAGTCAATTAAGGAACTTGAAGACGAAGTAACTCTCAAATTCATTGATTAATGAAAAATCGTACAATTTAACAAGGCCCTGAGACATTAGTAGGTTTATTTGTGATTGACTATTCAACCTTTAAGAAAAGGTTTACGATAGTTCTTATAATAAAAAAATGGAAAAAATATTGAAGGTCTGAAGGTGATCAACTCCTAGTTGGTCGTTTCCCACCTTTTTGGTCCGCCCTTCATCGCTTTTCTGAACCGCCAGAGTTTCTTTAGTCTTTAAGGTAGGTTTGAGATTTACCTTCATAAGAAATTTAATTTCATTCATAATTGTTGTATTATGATTATTTGGAGATCGTGAGATGCGGTCTGATTGTCGTAGATTTTAGAAAAACATTTTCTTTATCGTGCCAACGTTTCGATCTTTATGGAGTTCATCTTCAGGGCTCAAAGTGTTTGTTTTCTGTGTAGATGTGTCATTAATGAGTGTCGTATAAAGGGCGCACACTCAACCCAATAATGACACATCTACACAGCAAACAAACACTTTGAGCCCTGAAGATGATCTCAATAAAGATCGAAACGTTGGCACGATTAAAAAAAAATGTTTTTCTGAAACCTACGTCAATCAGACCGCATGTCACGATCTCCGAATAATCATTGACTAACGGTCACTCAATACCACACATTGTTGGGTTTTTGGAATGCAACACCGCTGATGTATATGTGAAATATTCTATTAGGCTAGCACAGCGAGGACATGGAGACAAATGATCGGAAACATCCAATTTACACATGTAAAGCATTGTTTATTTGTAGTTTTGAAAAATTAATCTTTTATCGAATTTTTGCTCTTGACATTTTGTTTTATAGATTGCTATTTGGTGAATTCAAAATTTTCCATATAAATAATGGCGTTATTTGTTTAAAGACTTAAGAAAGGAAATATTTTCGAATTTAGCACTGCTTTTATAAAATGTGCCTCCGAATGGTTAGTAGTTCTAGATATTTGCTTCAAATTTTTAAATTTGATCAAATTATTTCATAAAGTACGGCATAAGAAGGAAGAAGTGATGAGCTGTCATTGAAATACAATAAAATTATCATCTGTAAAACGTTGAACAGATCTTGACTTTTAAATTTTATAAAGATATTCAGAAAGTTATCATTTGTTTATAAATTACAACATTTGCAAAGCAATGACGTCAAACAACAAACCTCAAGGCATATTTATTGGTTTACAACACAAATCGTAGAACAATGACAAGTCACGAATGAACAAGGGAGACTAGTTCAGATCATAAATTGCATCACGATTTTTTAAAGAGAGTTTTTGGTTCGGTTTGATTGATTTATTTCCGTTTAATATACAAGCTTATTGAACAAACGTATTAGGAAAAAGGTCCTTTCGAATGTTTCCAACCGGATTTTCGTTACTGAGCTTGTTTCCTTAATATTTTTCCCCGCCGGTCGAACCCGAATCGTCTATTGGCGTCAGTTCAGTTCTTCGGTTTGTTTATAAATAGGTGGCGAAAACAATATTTTCTACCAGACTCCGTGAACTACATTTGACCCGAACCATCACCCGAATATAATACTGGCCTGGTAGAAAATGCCGTCACGTTGGAGGACGTTGGCGTACAGTTATGCTTGATGTTGTCTCGCCAGGACGTCCCCTGTAAAAGGTCGATCGAAAAATGCCAGATTAAAAACTAAACCACCAACCATCAGAACTGCAACGATAATGAGAGTAGATTTTAATGTAAATGGTTGATGGGTGTAATATCTTGATATATAATAAATTTTTGATTTTTATGGCTTAAAAAATATGTTCAGGAGAGTTTATAAAGAATATATATACACACCCACACACCCTTCTCACTCTCTCTCTCTCTCTCTCTCTCTCTCTCTCTCTCTCTCTCTCTCGCACTTTCTCTCTCTGGTGGTTAAATAAAACGTTTAATCAATCAATCTCCACCTCTCCCACTCTCAATCTTTCTCTCTTTCTCTCTCCCTCTCTCTCACTCTCTCTCTTTCTATTCGTCACGCTGCCTCCTTNCAATTAATTAAGGTTTTTAGTTGAGATGAAAAAAAGTTAATGGCACGAGCGGGATTCGAACCCACGATCTTCGGCTAGATACGCCGCTGCTCTGCACTTGAGCTATCGTGACCTCGATCCACTCGTACATCAACTTCCTATCTCAACCCCACCTTATGAGTTTTCCCTCCTTTTTGCCATTTTTCAAATGTGTAATCGGATTGGATTCTCGACGACTCAATCTCAACTAAAAACCTTAATTAATTGTAATGTATTAATTGGTCAAGCGGTCCACGAAATTAGTGAATTAAAATGAAGTACACTTCACTAAAGCTCTCCGTGGCCATTTCATTTGTTTTCGATTAATTGTAATTGTTAATTACTTTAATTTGAAATAGGGAGAGGGAAGCAAAAATAAAAGCCGCGCGCGCACACACACACACACATTTGGGAAGTCCATTCCAAGTTTGTTTATTTTATTTGAGCAGTTTTAGCGCCTACTTTTTCAAATAGATCAAATGGATTGTCTAATTTGTATGTCTTTACGCGGGTGTGTATGTGAATGCGGTCGGTTAAGTTAGCTTTGTGTTTTTTGTCTGCTTTTGTTTTTGTGCGTATTGTTAACACACTGAAGAGAGTGTGATATGTTAATACACTGTTGTTCTACCCACAGGGACACCTACCTTGTGGGCCCAGGC
The DNA here is from genome assembly GCF_000648675.2 of Cimex lectularius. Taxonomy (NCBI): domain Eukaryota; kingdom Metazoa; phylum Arthropoda; class Insecta; order Hemiptera; family Cimicidae; genus Cimex; species Cimex lectularius. The sequence continues at coordinate 1,569,809 of NW_019392674.1, read as the reverse complement.
CAAATCCTACCATCAACCCTTGTGCCTGGGGGTAACCAATGATGGAGGCAACATTCTCTATTACATTCCCTGTCCTTCCTTACCACTTTCCTTTTCCCTCCCCCCCTCTGCTTCTGCAGAGACTTTCCGGGTTACTGAATCCGCAACGGGTGCATCAGTAGGGGTTCGTATGAACTCCGGGTGGGCGATCAGCCTCACCTTAAAAATAATCCTGAACCATGGGGGTAGAGTATCCAAGCGGCTCTACTAATTGAGGTTGGACTCGTGGTGGTCGCGGTTTGTGAACAAATTGTACCTTAGCTGGAGGGTACCGGCCAACCGGAGCCAGAGATAGAGTGCCTCTATCTCTCCGAGGGTGGCGAAAGGCAGGGCTTGCCGGGAACCACAAAACTGCCTTTTTCAAGTTACATTTAAGGATGTGCTCTTTTCAGAGCACTTCTGAACTTGGTTAACATTGCAACAAGATGGAGATAGCAATGTTTTAAAATCCAAATCTACATAAAATTCAAAATTTATTATTTCTTTATTTTATTATTTTTTTATCAGATAGTCAAACAGCTACTAAAGCATTCGCATGTAAAAAGATCACATTAACAGTAGTCAGCGATGCATCCCAAAACCTGGAGAAACTTAACAACCTGATTGAGATACAGGACACAAAGGAATTTTGTAATAGCTGTAAATTTGTAAATAAATTGGCCAGAGGAAGTTCTGCAAGACCACATATAAAACTTAAAAGTATATTTGGGATGACAAGAAAGAGATCCTCCATATCAGAATGTATCCAAAAAGAACAGGAGAAGTTGTCAAACTCTAGAGGAGCCAGTCACAGCAAACTTATGATAAAAAAGCGCTCACAAAAACTGACACACTCAATGCTACAATTAGAGAGAGCAAAATTTAGAAAACTGATAAGATTATACACAGGTGACAGGCATCTAAGAAAATATCTACACAACTTGGATGCATTCAAATATGACCCCTTTATAAATTATGCAATAAGGAGGAAGACTCAACGATACCTAACATGGGATACAAAGAAAACCTAACGAAAGAAATTGTAGTAACAGCAGACAATACTTCTTAGGAGAAGGATCAAGTCGATTGCACTGAACTATTGTAAATAAAAAGAACAATAAGCCAGAAGGTTGCAGTTCTCGGGGAGCATAAAACTTTTCAGTCTCCATTCATCATCATCATAATGTCTTTGCAACATAAAAGGATAAACTGTAATGATAATTGGCTGACATCACCCCTTTGTGTATGGAATGCTTAATTCAATACAATAAAATACATACTTTATTCTATATTATAAGTGGAATAAACTAACTACATTTTTGTTCTTTTTTTTTTTGGAAAATTGTTATTATTGTTATAGAAGTAGTTTGGTTTTGTAGGTAGTGGTCAGAAAAAGTGGTAGATTGTAAATTAGAAAGTGCACCTAACCACTCTGATAAGAACTACCATTTTTTTTTAAACTATTATTAAGGTTAATTTTAGGAGGAGGTGGGTAAAAAAAGTAATATTGAAAAGTTGGAATTTTCTTTACAAAATGTTGCATTGTTTAGGTTTTTTATCTGGAAGTACGTTATTACTAGCACATGTTTCAGTCTTGCAGTCATGGAATGCTATGTATGGGGGAGCGGTTTCCGCAAGGTACGGAAATAAAACAAAAAATACAAGAAAAGCGTCACTTCGTAACAATTCACGAAAAAAAGATATATTGTGTAAACTCAAGGGATTTTCGTGAGTGGCTCACATGAATTTCAAATAATCAATGTTTGCAGACGCGTGAATGCAGTTACATTTATCCCAGAGGCTTTTTTACATTCTTTGCTGAACATGAAGCGTCGTTCTACCGACATGAATCTCAAATTTTTACATAATCTCTCTCTCGCTGTCACTCTCTCTCTCTCACTCACTCACTCACTCACTCACTCTCTCTCTCTCTCTCTCTCTCTCTCTCTCTCTCACACACACACACACACACACTGTCTTGTCATTCAATATTATTAGTTATATATCTAACTAATAAACTTATTAATAACTATTGATTCTGTTGTATTGTAACCGTTGTTGTGTGCTGCTATTAAGAGGGGCATAAACAGGTATATTAGACCTTTTATCAATCTGGCAATCAATCAGTAAATTCCCACACGCTCTAAAAATAGTAAAAAATAATTTAAATATCACCATGGGTATGAAAGTGAGTACAAAAAAAAACATTTTTTTTCGCATCCAAAACGTGAAAATATGCTATCTGTTTCTACTTTTTAAACTCATTGGAGGTGGGACGGCTGTAATACGCTAGTCCTAAATACTAATCCTTCTAATAAAATTTTACTATATTTTGTGGAGGGAGAACTGGAAAAATTTTGTATCCGACAACAACTTGACAAGGAACATGAAGGAAAGGCATCGACAGGACATGAAGTGAAGAAGTACAACATTTGGAATCAATAGGGATTGATCCAAAAGAAGAAGAAAGTAATGTTTTTATTGCCAAATACACATAAAATTCAAAAATTATTATTTTTTTACCATTTATTTAATTTTTTAACATTTATTTAATTTGTTTATAATTTATTTTATTTTTATCATTTATTTAATTCGTTTATCATTTATTTTATTTTTTATCATTTATTTTATTGTTATGTTTATCATTTATTTTATTATTATGTTTATCATTTATTTTATTATTATGTTTATCATTTATTTTATTATTATTTTTTATTTATTTAGAAATCGTGAGATGCGGTCTGGTGTGATGTAGGTTTCAGAAAAACATTTTCTTTATCGTGCCAATGTTTTTCTGAAACCTACATCACACCAGACCGCATCTCACGATTTCTAAATAAATATCGATTAAGGGTCACTAATCACCACACATTATTTTTTATCATTTGTTTTAATATCACACTACAACAAACTTGTTTTTAAATTGGGATGACAACATTAATGGTTCAAGATTGTTTAGTACTTCAATTAATTAATCTTTTCATGTAAGGTTTTGGTTGAAATGAAAAATCTACGATCGAGATTCGACCCACGACCTTCGGCTAAATACGCCGCTGCTCTACCACTTGAGCTATCGTGACTTCGATCCATTCGGACACCAATTCCCCATCTCTACCTACAACCTTTCGAATTTTTCCTCATTTTTGCCATTTTTCAAATAGATCACTAAATAAAATGGATTGTTTAGTTTGTAGGATATTTTACACTATCCCGACTTTTACACACGGAATGACAACTCGAAGAGATTTCCCAGACTTACAGTAAACATATACTCATACGCCAGTTAAATCATCAAAACTTGGCAACAATAAGACAGCAAAATAGCGCATTCCTATCACAATGATATAGAAAGACCCTCCTTGAAGGGACAAGAAAGAACGTTCTGCAACAACTTCCGGATTGGTTAGTTTCTATTATGGATTTTATGCAATTGACTGTATAGTTGTATAAGATTTTTAATGGAATTAATTTATTTTCAGTACGATTATCTAAACAGTCAAACATTTGATCGTTGAAAGAATTGATTAATGACTTAATGTAACCAATTATCAAAGGGTTCACTTCCAGGAGGTAGCACCAAATAAAAATTAGAAAAGGTTAAGATCCTCTTAGTGAAGATCCTACTGTGAATCACCGTTTTACTTTATGTTGGCTTAAGTTAAGCAACTTAAGAAACAGAAATTGGTCAAATTTCGTCTCAACCTATTCTGAAGACACATAAACCTGAGTCTTTGAAACCAGCATTCTGCACATATTTCACGGATGTAAAACCGTCGATTACTGGGGAATCACGCTGAAAATACTGAATATGGCAAGAAGACGAAAATCGCCTAACGCGACCTAAACACGGACGTACGTCGACCGGCAAGAACAGAAACGACCGAATGACCAAGCAGTCATCAAGAATCTCTCACTTGGTATAATAAACGTATACTTTAAATAAACTGTGAACTTTTTATGACATTAACACTAAAACGTTTTCAAAATTTAGACAAATTGTACGTATGATCTTCGACACTTTCTTACATAATAGAATCAAATGTCAATATTATTGTTTTTAGTGTGAAATCAATTTAATAGATAGTTTCCAGTTATTTTGAGATTGGCTTAACTCAGCTAATTAGCAAATAGTATGCTCTTACGAAGTGAAATCACTCCAACTTTAACTGATAATTAGATAAAACCATCTTTTAAACTCATTTTCAATTCGGATTACTCCCTGGCAACATGATTACTTCAAACTTCAAACCTTCATTATCTGAAAATCTTCTCAAACCCACCTTTTGAATTTGAAATGGGAAGTTAGTGCCCTAGTGGATTGAAGTCACGATAGGTCAACTGGTAGAGTAGTGGCGTATCTAACCGAAGGTCGTGGGTTCGAATCCCGCTAGTGACACTGACTTTTTATCTCAACTAAAAACCTTAATTAATTGAAAGATATTAATTGGTCAACCGGACCACGAAAACTAGTGAATTTAAACAAAATTTATAAATCCCAGGCCATGAAAATTGTCTCAATAAAGATCGAAACCATTTGTTTAGTGGTCTAATTGATCATATTAATTATTTCAATTAATTATTCTTTTTATGTAAGGTCTTGGTTGAGATGAAAAAGTTAGTGTCACGCGCGGGATTCGAACCCAAGATCTTCGATTCAATACGACATGATAGTTCAAGTAGTTAGAGCAGCGTCGTATTCAGCCGAAGTTCGTGGGTTCGAACCCCGCTCGTAACACTAACTTTTTCAACTAAATCAAGACCTTACATAAAAAGAATAATTAATTGAAATAGTTGTGCGTATTTTATTCATTTTAATCCAGATTTATTTGTTAGATCTGTTTCATTCTTAAATAAATATCTATATATTGTTTTTGGGTAGAACAGGAATGAAACTTTTGGTATTTTGAGGATGGTGAAAATGCAATAACTTTTAGGTTTAGATAATCTCCTGCCATAAATTAATAAAATTGTGTTTTTGTAATCCAATCGATTTATCTATTTGTAACTGCTCCCGCGGGATCGAGAGGAAAGCAAGTCCCCCACAGGTAAAAAGGTTTTAATCGGGCGGAATAAGTTCAGTGCTCCTTAGTGGGACAATGCCCACCTCCTGTCACATTTCAGTTTTGGATAACAGTAAATTCCACCCGATATTATTCTACCTGAAAAAAGGCGGAAAGCCAACTTTTGGGTCCCACCTTTTATAATTATTCCATAAGCCGCGCTATTGTTCTCGCGGGCCGTTGCACAATCAAGTATTGAATTACAGACGCTGAGATAACGTCGCCTCGTCGTTTGGGATTGTCCCGGCTGGCGACGTCTAAACAATTATCAACAGTGCAAAATTCGATTCATTTTGTATTAACGATCAACAGTATTATTTTGTATTTTCGCAAAATTATAAAATAAATTAAAAAAATTTTATTGTAAAAACTCCATGCAAGAGCAGAAAATACATTATCTTCCAAAAATAATCTTTTAAACATATCATTTTAGCAGTTTTCAAGAATGCTTGCCAGTGGTTAAAGATTTCCAAGATATCTTGATGCATAGGGGTGATAAATTTATAATTTGTACCTGTAGTTTGGTCGTTTTCGTTCTCGATGTCCGTCAAGTGTATTTCTCTTTCACTTGTTTTCAGAAGCAGGCTTGTGCTTATGTCTCGCCCAGCTTATAACCCAAAAAAACAAACACAGGAACAAGATCGGGTGGTTTTTGTACATATAAGCATCAAACTCATATGGGAAGTACCCTTCGATTTTTCATGCTTTTTCCTCCTTGTAAGGGTTACTTAAAAGGAGGAGTTTATACAACCCGCTCCCAATAAGTAGCGGGATTACATTTATTTATAAATTGTATATTTTAATTATTTGGACCTCATGAGATGCGGTCTGGTGTGACGTAGGTTTTAGAAAAACATTTTCATTATCACGCCAACATTTCGATCTTTAATGAGATCATCTTCAGGGCTTAAAGTGTTTGTTTTCCGTGTAGATGTGTCATTCTTCTGTTCCGTGTTGAGAGAAGAATGTTTTAATTTAATACAATTTTAAGTCACTGATCCAAATTCTTCAAAACCTCGGGAATCACGATAACCTGATGATATTGGGTGCCAGGACACAAAGTAATTTTGGGTAACGTAAAATTAGAGACTTTGGCCAGAGGAGACCATTTGAACCTATACTAGGGGTAACAAAACAAATCCTCCATACAGAATCCTCCATTACAAATTGGTTTTAAAACAGTGGGTAGACTCTAGGGGCACTAGTCACAGTTGCTATAACAACCCTCACCAAGACTGGAAAACTCACTGCTGCAATTGTTCCCTTGTGAACCCCCCCGCGCATATCTGAGTGTGCGTTACCGTAACTCACTCGGAAGTAGCAGTCATTTAAATAGGATTCAGGGTGAAGGGAATGAGGGTTAGTAGGAATCCTTTAAGTTTATTGAGAATGCCTGTGTACCTGTCAAAAGCTTGACATGCAGGAATGCAACCATCTTTGTTCTCTGGCTCCCTCTTTTCGGCTTTGATCTGTTCTGTCGCCAGTATTCGCATCTCTTCCTCAGTACATCTCACTTTTGTAGGCTGGGCTGTTACTTCTCTCTTCGCCTCCACTGGGTGGGCGCGCTTTTTGTGGACACACAAGCCTATGACTGTTGTGAAGCTTCCATCACAAACTTCGCAGATAAACGATGCCGTTCCGCTGGCACCTTCCTCTCTGCGCGGTACTGGGATCCTCTCAGAGGATGGATTCTCATTTATCTTTTCATTGCGGTTCGTGCCTGTAGTATGTCGTGCATAGTCCCAGTTTTCCGGTTATCCTCTCTTTTACTGTGCACGGGTACCACCACCAAAATCGCAAAAGTATAGATACTTCAAGTGGTGAGCACCCACTTTCAGCAAAAAGAGAAGAGACAACCCCAGCGGGGCCTCGAGGAGGTTGGAGTTGTCTTGATCTAGAGAGGCTAAGTCATTCTAAAGGGTGATGTCTTCGCGTCATCGATCCTTCTCTTCACCACTGGACTCTCTCGAAGCGTTAAGAGTCATAGTTACTCTCGTCATAGTGTTCACAACTATGAAGCCTCCCTAGATCATAGAATGATAAGAATAAACATAATTTAGGAGAAATTTTGTAGACCCGTCGATATAGTTTAGGGTTTTATCTGTTCACTTGTTATTTCAAGGATAACTAAAACACAATAAAGCAAAGCAAATTTAAGAACCTTGAGGAAAGTTACATATTAAGAAGATTTGGTATAGTAATATCTATCGAACATATTCGAATTTCAAAAAATTAAATTATTAGAACAATTAATTTTGTTTAAAAGAAAGCCATCATATTTTTGATTAAGATTGTTTTCCTTGGCCGTTGTAAAAATCGTATTCTCATCGAGTGAGGCAATATGGTCACATAGCAATGCAATTCCGAGGCATGTATAGCAATAAAAGAGGCAAGAATATTCAATCGATGAAATAAACGCGGAATTCCGCCAGTGGGAAATCTGAATAATGGAAAATCCAAGAGGGAAGCGATTTCACAATGGGGCTTCAACGTTTCAGAAGTCCATACAACAACGCTTCACAATGGGATCCGTGGTTCATATTAAAACCGGCAAACCGTTGACAAGGCCATTACAGATTCCAGGCGAAATGCCTCGCTGGAACCGGGAGGACAAGTGATGGTTTCTTAAAGAGACACGGCCCGACTAGGAAGTTGTTAGTAATGTTAATACTTGAAGCGGTGGTCGACCTAATTAGTAGTGCGGAGCTTAACTTGTCTAATTGCCAAGAGTTCAAGGATGTCCTCCGGACGAATGATTCATCCCGGACTAAAGGCGAGGGAATCGGAAAAAATCGACTTCGTATGTCTCTAAAACGACGGTCATCCCAACAAAGCTTTCCCGTTTTATCATTTTAACTAGATGATTAACACGTAAAATGACATCTTGACGAGCAATGCCACAATGCAAAGATAAGCGGATTTGAATACTAATGAGTTTATTGACTGTCATACATTTTAATTTTGATTCAAGATCAGTTTATTTTCTACTCACGCTTCAGTGATACCTTCAGTAGCATAATTAAGTTAGCAACATTCGTGAATTTTTAATATTCGTTTAATTTATTAATGATTTTTATTTGAAAATAGTCACATTAACCTTCTGCTAATGCCATTCAATCGCGGAATGACAATTATTAGATTTTTGCTCAAAAGCCCACAGAATCTTCCAGGAAGTTAATTGAATAATTTATCTGTAGCACAGTTCTTTGGACGGTCACAACCATTTTCGCCTGGTTATCGAAACTGTTAAGTTTTCTTGCTATCTTCAGTTGGGGGTCAGGGATAGGTAGTTGGTTAGAAGCCGAAAAGTGTCCGACAGAACGAAACCGCGAAAAAAGACAAAAGAAAAAGTTACACGGTTCAATACCCTGCAGACCTCAAGAGGACATCTCACTATAAAAGGCAATATACCGTAAATAAAGCGTCATTGTTATTATTGATTATTTAAAGATCGGGTCTGGTATGATGTAAGTTTAGAAAAACATTTTCCTTAACGTGCCAACATTTCGATCTTTCAATTAATTAATCTTTTTCTGTAAGGACTTGGTTGAGATGAAAAAGGTTAGTCACGAGCTGGATTCGAACCCACGATCTTAGATTCAATACGCGGCTGCTCTAGCCATTTGAGCTATCGATACATTCATCGTGAGCTCAGTGGTTAGAGCAGCGGCGTATTGAGCCGAAGATCGTGGGTTCGAATCCCGCTCGTGACACTAACTTTTTCATCTCACCGTAACCTTACATAAAAAGGATAATTAATTGAAATAGGTAATTTGATCAATTAGTCCATTAAACATAAATGGTTTCGATCTTGATTAAACCTAAAATTTCTTTATTGTGGACATCATTGTATAAATTCTTTTTCATATCTTATATTATTTCTATAATTTAAACAACGTTTATAAATTCCAGGCCCTGAAGATGATCTCAATAAAGATCGAAACGTTGGCACGATAAAGAAAATTTTTTTCTAAACCTACATCACACTAGCCCGCATCTCACGATCTCTAAATAATTATTAATTAACGATCACTAAATACTACACATTATTATTGATATTATTATAGGGTAGCTTATTTGAAGTAATAAACATTCCACAGAAAAAAAAAATAATAAAGCTAGCTACACCTAAAGAATGGGCACAAGAAACTGGAAATATTCATACAAGGAGAAGGTAGGAAAAGCTCACTTAGGCTCCAGAAACAATTAAATTGGAAAGGACTAAACAATTCGGGCATACAACCATAATCAACAAAATCAGACACCCATTATTAGAAATCAGTCCAGAGGAGGATCTGCAAGACCATACATAAGCCCTGAACCTATACTTGGGATAACAAAAACAAATATAGAATCCTCCGTCGCAGAATGGATCCAAACAAAACAAAAGGAGAAGTGGATAAACTCTAGCAGTGCTAGACATTGTAAACTTATAATGAAACAACCCTCACCAAGACTGGCAAAAGCATTGCTGCAATTGGAGAGGGCCGAACTCAGAGGAGTGGTAGGACTACTACCTGGTCACTGGCCTCTGAGAAGACAGCCACACAACATGGGTACATACCAAGATGATCCCATTTGCAGATTATGTAATGAGGAGGAAGAAACAGCCACTCATATCATCTTCGAATACGAAGCAACAGCTCAATGGACATTTAACCTAACGTTTGGAAAAAACTTAGGGAATCAAATTGCAGCAGTGAAAGTCAATGACTGATACTTCTAAGGAGAAGAATTGAGTCTATTGCACTGAACTAAGGAACTAGGAAGGTACAATAAGCCAAAGGAAGACTCCAGTGCCTGGGGAGCGCAAACACCTCTTCCTAGTATCCGTTTTTACCATACCATACCAACAAGATAAAGTAAATGGACATCTAAATGGAGAATCAGGCTCAAAACTTAAATCTGTACATATAAATTTTAGAAGGAAAAAAGTGGAATGTCTTCCATTACTCACTATCGATAGTGAAGATCAATTAATATATTTATCTTCTTCAACCAAGAACAGATTTATCCCGTTTCATACCAAGGAGAAATATAAAGAGCACGTGAAAAAAAGAACAGAAATAGGCTTAAGCTGTACTGGCTGATAGGACGTCGTCCCTACCTTGGTTTAATAAGACCTGTTTTAATAGATTAAAGTAATTAGGGCTCCAGAAACAATTAAAAAGTAATTAAAAAATATTATGTAATTCTGTTTCTATTTAATACATTCTGTAATTTCGAAAAATATTCATACCGCCGTATAGTGATTTGATTTCAGTTTTGTAGTATAACCGTATTTGAGGATCAATTTATATATTTATCTTCTTCTTCTTCAGCCAAGAACAGATTTATTTATCATTTGAATTGAGAGTAAATTAATTGCTCATCGTACCGAAAGGATTATTTTACACCTAATTATGTTTTCTAGAGTCTGATTCAATCTTTCATTCAGACCGTTAAAGTGTGGGCAACCTATATAGGTTAATATTAGCATAATTTTCATTTTATCCAAACACTACTGACTGCAAGCAAACATAAGTCTCCTAAGATGATTTTTATTTAATTATTCATTTCTGGTTTAACGAGCTTTATGAATTCGCTTGTACACTGACCAAACGGTAATGGAAACACGTATCTACTAAAATAGTCGTCCAATAAGTACACACATCTTTTTGGAGACCTGTTGCTTTCAAAACCACCACAGAAATAACAGGTTTAATCAGATTAGGTTCAGCCTGCGCGCTTAATTAATTTGTTTTGTAAAAATGTGTGGTGATTAGTGACCGTTAATCGATAATTATTCGGAAATCGTGAGATGCCGTCTGGTGTGATGTAAGTTTCAGAAAAACATTTTCTTTATCGTGCCAACGTTTCGATCTTTATTGAGATCATCTTCAAAGTTTGGGATTTAAACATTGTTTAAATTTTACAAATATATGTAGTCATATTTGAAATTTTAAAACTTTGAAATTTTTTGAACTGGGCGTGAGGTACCCTGTACAATTTTTCTACAAAAAAGATAAAATTTTGTGACTAGACCACAAAATTTTTGTCTTTTTGATGGCGTGTTTGGTTGAAAAGAAATTCAGCCGGACCATCTAAAAAGGACACCCTGTATAGTGTTTATGTCTATTGTACTTACGTTAATCTATTAAAATAAATGTAATTTATTAGATTCACTAATTTCGTGGTCCGCTACACGACATTTGAAAAATGGCAAAAGGAGGGAAAACTCATAAGGTGGGGTCGAGATGAGGAGTTGATGTCCGAGTGGATCGAGGTCACGATAGCTCAGGTGGTAGAGCAGCGGCGTATCTAGCCGAAGGTCGTGGGTTCGAATCCCTCTCGTGCCATTAACTTTTTTTCATCTCAACAAAAAACCTTAATTAATTGTAATTTATTAGCGTGAAAGGAAGGAAAGAGGATTTTAAATGGAGTACTGAATGTAACAAATAGATACTATTTTAAAATGTATTTATTTCTAGGAATTAAGATTTGCTCCCATAATGTGAGTTTGACAAACAATGACAGAATGTGCACAATAAAGACCATTGATCTTTACTTTAGTGAAAAAGCAAATTATTGATATTAACAACGAGACAAACGAAATGCTAATGCGTTTTTACAAACTTTGTGCCATAACTTTCTCGTTTTTGATTAATTTAAAATCCAATTGCACCATTGTTTTCAGCGTAAAAATCCCTTTAAGATATTGTGTCACGATGTATGGGGCCGTATTTGAAATTTTGAAGTTGAACTGGGCGTGAGGTACTCTGTATAATTTTTCTCCAAATAAAGGTAACAAACTAGATTAAAAAATATTAAACACGTATTTTTTGTTTTTGATAGCGTCATTGGTCCTAGAGAAATTGAGCCGAAGCATCTAAAAATGGCATCCTGTATAATAACAGACTACAAGACTGTCACCTCAAACACGACACACAAGAATGACAGATCTACACAGAAAACACACACTTTGAGTCCTGAAGATGTTCTCAATAAAGGTCGAAACGTTGGCACGATAAGGAAAATGTTTTTCTAAAACCTACGTCACACCAGATCGCATCTCACGATCACCACATAATAAAGGCTACAAAGAGTCCTTTTGTTAAATTTGTCTTTCCATAAATTGTTTCACAAATAAAAATAAAAACAGGACTATTTGACTAAATTCCACATCGTATAATACTTTAAAGATGAAGATTGCAAAGAACTAAGCCTTCAAAGAAAGAAGTACGACATCCCGAATGACCTATGCGCGGCCTTGAGGCACGACGGCAGGCGCAGATCGATTTGCCATATATCAGGTCTATAAATATTTGTAATTGTACATTAATTATAATACATCCTTGTAACTATAGGTAGTGTGTTATTTATTGGAACAACTGTATTTATTTGCGTGAATAGTGGGGCCTATCCAGGTTATATCATACAACCGGGAGAAAGATACAAAAAGATATACAAATCTAAAGTACAGAGGGCTGCTGGAGGTTACCAATGTAGTTCGCCGGTCCTAAAATAATAAAAACATTAAGAATTAAAAAGTTATTTNTGGCACAATTACACAGAAGACAAACACTTTGAGCCCTGAAGATGATCTCAATAAAGATCGAAACGTTGGCACGATAAAGAAAATGTTTTTCTGAAACCTACATCGCACCAGACCGCATCTCACGATTTCTGAATAATTTGTTTTGTAAGTTATTTTTTATAAACAGATTTTATTATTACCATGAAAAGAATTATAAATATCTGGGGCGTCGGTGGCCGTAACGGTTTAGGCGTTGACACGGCGCTCATAACTGTAAGTTAAAGGTCCCGGGTTCGAATCCAGCGGCCCTGCATTCGAACCCGACAAACTTACAAATGGTTTTTTTTTTCAAAAACACCGGCACCCCGAGGGTTCATATAACCTCTTCTGTTGCGAAAAAAAAACACTGAAATTCTATAATGATAAATAAAGCTTGAGAAAATACATACATAAAAACAATAATTAAATTGAGACGAAATTAACAGTAGAGATAAAGATAGTAATTGATCTTATGAATTTGACCTTATTTATTTATTTTTGTTTTGTTTCTAAACTTAAATTAATTAAATATATTTCGAGTACTATTGTAAAAATTTTATCTATTTTTGTGTGTTTATGTTTCAATTTATGATGGTTAACCATCGCGTCGATGAAACAGGCACCCTAAGCATAATAAATTACTTTGTATAATTGTTATATGTTTATTTATATTTTCTCGTGTTTCATGCTTAAAATAATTTACTGATAAGTACTTTCTTTTTAGACAAAAATCAATCAAATAGTTTAATAAAATAAAATTAATACTCAAAAATGGATGTTGCATTTATATTTTATATAAAAAATCGGATTTGGCTTAAAAGGTGTAAGTAGAAAATAGTTGCGAGCAGGAGATGGCTATTTAAGGACTTATTTTCTAAGTACTGACAACGTCAAGCAACCAATCAGTCCAGTGGACATTAAGAGAAAAATAAAAAAATTGACTTATCAAAACTAGCAAAGCCGCTAGGCTGAATTGTCTGAAATATTAAAAAATATAAAAGATTTGGCCAAACCAGGGCTTTTGATGAAATTGAAAATAAAGAAAGAATTATCCTAACAAAGCTTAGGATAGGCCACACTCGTCTTCATCTGGTAGGCGGCAATGTACCCCCAGTGTAATGACCTCCTCGCCGGTGACAGTCCGTCTAGTGAGCCTGGGGCTTTATAAATCCATAAAGGCATGGCATACATCAGATGAAAAAAAAAGTGATGCATTACAGGCATAACTTTTTTCAATATCTGATAATTGCTAATTTAACCTTCCTCTTCACATATTTTATGTCTTATAATTACTGATGTATGTATTTATTAGCGAGAATACTGTTGAATGAATTTGAATGAGTCCTCTCGACGAAATATCCACTTACCTCGACGACCAGAAACCTAAGTTTTTGCTATTGGTGTGTGGCCATTGGCGGAATGTTGAGTACCCCGAAAGCCCCGATATATTTTCAATTGTAAATAGCTTAGTATCTATGTACCTTGACGAAAAATCGAATTTATCTGCGAGACTAGAACTGCTTGGTGTTTTAGGCTATGTTTCCATGTGAATGATGATGGGTTATCATCGGATAAAGAGTACAGTGGTAGTATGCTTGTTTTCTATACGAATGATATATTGTTGCAAAAATTGATGAGAAGAGATGTGTCCAAGTTTTAAGAAGATAAAAAATGCAGAGGGGAAGAATGATGTAGAAGCGTGAAAAGACATAAATGAGAGCCGTCTAGAGATCTTGCTGTTCGTCAGGGGAAAAATAAATAAAATTACAGTGAACGAGATCAAACATGATCAAAAATGCGAAAACATGCTTTAAAAGTTTACCAAATGTAGTAGTGGAAAGGATTAGTGATGATTTGATTCCCTGGCTGAAGATGATATGATGATTTTACTATCGAATTGGTACAATCGTTTGAATCGATCCAGCCCGGAGGACCATATTATGTAAGGCTGATCGGACAAAACTGAAATTAAACGAAAAGGAAATTACACTGCATTGAGCTGTACGTGACGTTTTCCCTTATTTCATAGATAACTGGTGCGGAAAGCTGTTTAATTGCTAAATCCATAATAACTATAACCAAAATCCATCAAATAGTTTAATAAAATAAAATTAACACTCAAACATATATTAATTATCTTTTATATTTAAAAGGTTTAAATATTTATTCTTAAAACCTTTCTAAATTTCCTTCTTGACTTGGTTATATTCAAGAAGTATTTTATTTTATTATTTACACTTTGCTCTTTTCAATTTTTGGTATGTAATAAAAATACATTCTTTATCTAATTATATATAAAACATAGGACAGTTCAATTTAGTCTAGCCATTTTTTAGGCAAATTTAATTGGATATGTTGGACAGTATTATTTTTTATTTTTGTTTCAGATAAAGCTGATCATTTTAATATTATCCGCCCTAATTGGCCGTTATGGAAGAGTTTTGATTAAATGGCTCAAGTGTTTCTTTAAGTAAATTTCTGAATCAATTAATCATAATTGAAATATTAAAGAGAGAGATATTTGTAAACATAGATACGGCTGGAAAGTTTTTTTTAATTGTTTACGAATATTGTTTTTCGTAAATTAAAAATTGGCTAATAGCCTTTTGGAGCTTCTCTTTCAGGATGGTTTGTGCGATGCCGTTCACACAAGTGGTAACACTTAAACGTACCGGTACGGCGCAAGATAAAAACAACTATTCAGAATTACCTGGAAGTCAGTGGCAAGCGGTAACAGATGGTAGAAAGGATTTTGCCAAATCCAGGGTATTAAGGTGAAGGAAAACAATGAGGGCGAAGAAGGGTGGGGAAGGAGTAGAAAGGAATTTCCTCTCGATTCAATAGGGAGGACCTTCTAGACTGCTAGGTGCCAACTAACGGTTCTAGCATTTTTGGACTTTGTACTTTGCCGGAGAGAGTAATTTACACCATGAGAAAAGGAAATTATACATTTTTAAGACACACCTGGTCGACAAAGGGTCAACCGGCTAATCCGTAGGATCATCAAAATTACTGTACTCGGAAGCTTAACAATAAAACGTTGTAATTCAGATGAAACACACCGTTCTAAATTATTTTTTATTTTTGTTATCCAACTACCACATTGTATTTCCAACATTAATAAAAACAAACTTAAGTTCATCGAAGAGCAATTTTTCATTATAACATTTGATGACATTTCTGAACGATGAGCAATTAAATTACTGTTGGTTAAAATGATAAACGAATAAATCGGTTCTGCATTGAAGAAGTCAGACATCATTCCCTGGCCTGCGGAGGCTGGGTCTAAAAAGAGAAAAGTCATACTTACCAGATTGCGCATTAGGTCATACCAAGAACACACACAAACCCCTTCTAATGGGGGCAAAACGACGTAGGTGTCCGTGTGATGAGATTTTATCATGGTTACTGGATGTCCTTTTTAGATGTCCCGGCTTAATTTCTCTAATTACAAGCATTTTCTACCCTTAGACGCAGTTTTTCAACTAAGGTTGCTCGGTTAAGATTAGCGTGGACATTGTTTTTTAAATGTCCCCACATAAAATAATTAAGTGGAGTTAAATCTGTTGACCAAGGGGGCCAACAGATCGGGCCATGAGATCCAACCAACTATCCCGGAAGTGACGATTCAAATAACGCCTTTCCTGCAAAGAATTGCGTGTGGTTCATCCATCAAGCCTCCTTTGTCGTTGTCGCAGAGATGCATCATTTAATAATGTTGGTAAAACCTCCCTCAAAAATTGTGGAACTGTTCACCATTTAAATTATTATCGTAGAAATCAATTTTGCGATTTATTTCCGAAAAGTCCACAACAAACGTTGATACTGTGAACTATCTGATGATGACAAAAGTACGACATTTTCGGATTTTCCTCTTCCCATTTTCGAAAATTCCAACGGTTTAGTATGCCATTAGAGGTGAACATGGATTCATCAGTCCATAGAATGTATAGAAGAACGTTTTCTTCTTCCTCCCAAAACATTTGTGCAAGGAACGCTAGACGCTTGTCTTAATCATTGTCCGACGTCCCTGGATACGATGAGGGCTCTACGGAAAATAGTATGCCCAGGGTACATCTCTAATTTTACTTTTTGAAATGCCTAAAACCTGTCCAACATTTCGGACAGAGGAATTCAGATTTTCGCGAACAAACAGTAAAATATTCACGTCCTCTTCGAAATTACGCTGTTGGCTTCTTGGTGTTGGGTCAGCAAGTTATCATTCCTCATATTGCGAATAGCGTTTTGTGGTTTACTCGGGGGCGAACAGGAAATTTCTGGGAGTACAACTTGACTGCACGACGCGCAATACCACCACAACAATAAAACAGTCGTACGTATCAAATCTCATTTGATTGGAAAATTTTGAACGTAACAAATATAGAAATGTGTGGTGTTTAGTGACCGTTAGACAATGATTATTCCGAGATCGTGAGATGCGGTCTGGTGTGACGTAGGTTTTAGAAAAACATTTTCTTTATCGTGCCAACGTTTCGATCTTTATTGAGATCATCTTCAAAGTTTGGGATTTAAACATTGTTTAAATTTTACAAATATATGTAGTCATATTTGAAATTTTAAAACTTTGAAATTTTTTGAACTGGGCGTGAGGTACCCTGTACAATTTTTCTACAAAAAAGATAAAATTTTGTGACTAGACCACAAAATTTTTGTCTTTTTGATGGCGTGTTTGGTTGAAAAGAAATTCAGCCGGACCATCTAAAAAGGACACCCTGTATAGTGTTTATGTCTATTGTACTTACGTTAATCTATTAAAATAAATGTAATTTATTAGATTCACTAATTTCGTGGTCCGCTACACGACATTTGAAAAATGGCAAAAGGAGGGAAAACTCATAAGGTGGGGTCGAGATGAGGAGTTGATGTCCGAGTGGATCGAGGTCACGATAGCTCAGGTGGTAGAGCAGCGGCGTATCTAGCCGAAGGTCGTGGGTTCGAATCCCTCTCGTGCCANGACACGCAAGGATGGCACAATTACACAGAAGATAAACACTTTGAGCCCTGAAGATGATCTCAATAAAAGATCGAAACGTTGGCACGATAAAGAAAATGTTCTTCTGAAACCTACATCACACCCGACCGCATCTCACGATATGTGAATTACTATCGATTAACGGTCACTAATCTCTCTCTCTCTACACACACACACACACACACACACACACACACACACACACACACACACACATATATATATATATATATATATATATATATACCATTTGTATATTTTATTGTGTTTGATTAGTATACCTACCAGTATTTATCTGTATATACACTACATTGGTTGTGGGCATTTATCTGTTAATAAATAAATATTTGTTTGAGATACGTAAGTGCTGTGACATTTTTGAGCTTATTATATAAGTCCATATTAGGGTCAGCTCGCCGATACGACCTAGAATTCGCGTCTAATAAGTCTGTATTCAAAATATACTTATTTCAAATGTTTACATTCGATTCCAAACATGTTGCAATTTCAATATGACTTATATACTCGAAATCGATAACATTTTTGTATCAGGAATATGACCATTCATTGATTATTCAGTATTAACCGAAAGCTTATCTTCCATCTTGAATGATGCAATAAAAACGTTCCGTTGAGTGTTTCTGATATACGAAGTTTTTAAATAGGTCGTTCTCTAATAATCAGGGCTGATCAGTTTAGGAAAAAGGAATTACCATTTACCAACCTCTGTAATGCTTAATTATCATGTTATCTCTTGTAATGTGTAATGCATGATTAGATACCTCTATGTCTTAGTCATGATCTTTCTCATTAAAGACTTTGAGAATGTATTCTGTGTACTAGAAAAGAGTGATCATACTGATGATAAGTATTTTATGTTAGCTCATTTTGCAGGCAGTGTAGCCGGCCTGCACTGTAGCAGTACAAACTGAAGGCCATCGACAAATGGAGGTAACAGAAAGCAAATTTAGGGAAATAAAAAAAACCGCCTTGGACATTCCGGTAATATTTAATTTAAGCGCAAGTAAATCCCTAAAAAGTCATAATAAAATACAAAAAGAAGATCTATATAATAACTATGGACTATTATTATGAGAAATGGACATGTTAATCATTACATGTTGATGGTAGGATGCATGTGGAATCCGGGAAACACCATCAAACTCACAATGGAACAAAATTCAACAGTACAGGACAATTTTTTCGGAAAATTGGGAATACTCCTTAGCACAAGTACTTAGATATACCGACCAATTCAACAAGTCAGTAGGCATTGGCATTAATTTCAACGAGCTGAAAAGAAAATGGCAACGTGTCCTTCCAATTGAAAAATGGCTCCTCGTCATGTTAAAACCTGCTTTCTTTTTATAGCCTGTAAAAATGAAACTACACATCATTTTTACAGTAAGCGGCGTGCTTCATTCGAAGGTCAAATGATACTCTCTACAATTCAGCCATGCCACCGTTGAAAAAGTACTGCCGGCTCAACTTTGCGGAAGCAGCGAATGCGCCTGGTATGCTAAGATGCTGTGTGACACTCTTGGTAATGGACGGTTTTTTCCGTCTGCCAGGAGTTTCTCAGGGTAATATCCTTGATGATATCCTTTTGTTATTTACTGATCCAGAATAGCCTATTGGCCTCCCTGTAGTTGATACTTCGTTTTTTTTTTTTTTAGTGTCAACTGCTTATCTTTCATTTCGATACTTTGTATTGTTCTGTTTATATATACAAAAAGTTGAAAAACCCAATCAGAAATGATAGTTTTGTTATTTCTAGGTTCATGTAAAGGTTCCCTTTTCGATTACATGTAAATGGTAATCTCAATATAAAATAAATGAACATTAATTACAAAAGTTCACTAATTTCGTGGTCCGCTTTAACAATTAATATATTACAATTAATTAAGGTTTTTAGTTGAGATAAAAAAGTCAATGGCACGAGCGGTATTCGAACCCACGATCTTCGGCTAGATACGCCGCTGCTCTACCACTTGAGCTATCGTGACCTCGATCCACTCAGACACCAACTTCCCATCTCAACCCCACCTTTTGATTTTTCCCTCCTTTTTGCCATTTTTCAATGTCATGTATTTAGACGATATCGAGTGGATCGAGGTTACGATAGCTCAAGTGTAGAGCAGCGGCTATTTAGCCGAAGATCGTAGGTTCGAATCCCGCTCGTGCTATTGACTTTTTTATCTCAACTTAAAACCTTAATTATTTACATATTAAAAATTACACAAGATAACACTATATTTACAAAATGAATAAATTAAAAAAATGGTACATAACTAATTACTAAGAATAAATTAAAGTCTGTAAATTAAATCTTCAAGTTTGAAAACAAGGTAAATTTGTAAATTTTAAAAAGATGTCCAAAAGCTGTTTAGAATCTTAATTCTGGCGCAGTAGCTTGCCAGGCACTCTCCCGTTGTTACTGTGTGAACTAAGTCTAAACATCATGTTAGAAAGAATAAGCTAAAGAGAGAAAGGGGGAGCCATAGAGAATGAAGGGTGGAAAGAATGAATGACAAAAAGAGAGAGGAAAAATTAGAAAGAGGGAGATGGACGGAGAAAAAGGAGTGAAGACAGGGAGGGAGAGAGTGTTAGGGAGAGGAATAGAGCGTTAAAAATTGTGGAGATTGACTTGGGATAGAAAGAAAAAGAGAGCTAAAGAGATAAAGAATGATGAAGAATGAGTTAAAGATTACAGAGAGAGCAACATAGGCAGAAAGTGAGAGAGAGAGAGAGAGAGAGGGAGAAAAATATATAGAGATTGACCTGGTATAGAAAGAAAAAATGAGCCAAAAGGAAAAAGAATGAGCTCAAGAGGAAGTGAAACGTTGAATGAATGTTGAATGAGGATGCCATGAAATAGTAATGGAGATTGAGCTGAGAAGAAAAAATGAGATAATGAGAGTGAGATAGAGAGAGAGAGAGAAAGAAAATGATACAGATGAATGAAAAAATAAGTTAAAGAGAGAATGTGGGAGCCCTAGAGAACGAAGGGTGGAGAGAACGAAAGAGAAAGAGAAAGAAAGAGTTTGGGAGAAGGGGATGGACAGAGAAAAAGAAGTGAAGACAGTGATGGAGGGAGAGAGTGGGGGTGAGGAAGAGAGAGAGAGAGAGAGAGAGAGAGAGAGAGAGAGAGAGAGAGAGAGAGAGAGAGTGAGAGAGTGATGGTGACAAAAGAAAGAGTCATCGCTAAAGAGAGAAAGATTAAACTAAAAAGAGAGTAGGTTGGTAAGAGAAAAATAAATAGGAGAAGAGAAAAAGGAGAACCAACAAAGAAATTTATATATAATCGATAAGCACACTTTTTCTTTCGGACGATTTGATATATTATTATAATCAGGGATGATCAGGCTGTTAGTAAAATAATCGTATCATTTGTACAGTTCTACTTGTTAAAGTGTTGTAGAATTTAACGAAGGAGAAATTAAATATGGAGTAAAATGTATCGTTTTAGAAGGTGTTAACATTATTGAAGATTTATAGTAGATAAAATTCCTTTGAAGTCAGAATAAATGTATTGTACCTGTCAAGCATTATGGAAGTCCTGTTAAACAATAAAAGAAATACTTATAGTTCATTGTACGGATTGATTATCCAACGAGTTTCTGCGCCGCAGACGGCTAATAGTAGCTAACCTTTAGCAGAATTACTTCTAATCAGTACTAACACTAATTAAACTTCATTTTAGTAATCGGCAATTATCACGGTGACGGTTTTGTATACGGAAGAAGGTATGGGGAGGGGTACCCTGGTGGGGATGTAGTTGTCAGTCGTGCGTACAGCGTTTCAAAGGACCCAGTCTATGATCGTACTCGGTCGAGTTTACGGCTCACGGCTAGCTCTCGACAGAAGATCAAATTTAACGCGAGCCTTGACTTCCTGACAAACTGTGGCCGATTTTTTCCCGTTTTGGTTTTTTTTCATGAAAGTTCTCGAAATGCGCGTGTTGGGACTAGTAGCCGTTTTCTGCCTCAGCTCGGCGATCGCGAGGAGGCAAGCGCCTCCTCTCGGAGCGGAGGAAACCGTGAGGAAATCAAACAGAGCCGCCGGTGAGTTTTATTTTCTTGTTTGTCTATATTTTTAGGTTTTCAAATTGTCCATTAAATCTGTGCGGTCTGACAATCGTTACCTTAATTGGTGCCAAGAAAATCTACATATTTAAATTTAAACACACACTTAACAGTCAATCTTAATTTAATTTAACTCTTTGACAACGGAAAAACAAAACCATTTTGTTTTTCCTTTACTCTTTGACAAATTTATCCAAACTGTATACTTAACTTCACTTATAAATAATTAATCATATCCATTATAATTAATATTAAAATAAAACACCCCTATAAACATCTGTACATAACAATTCGCATTTACATTTAATTTAAAAACTCGTGGCTAATTTTAAACTAACCACTTTCATATAAAGGACCAATAATAACAAGAACCTCCAAACATTGTAAACAAATCAAAATATGAACATATTTTCCTAATTGAAATTCACATTACGTATACTGACGAGCATACAGATAATCATCTTTTTATAATTTGGCGCGAATTCAATTTTACAATTATTATATATTATATTATTATTGTAAATTATAGCAATACATAATTGGTAAGTACTAGAAAATGCCTTTTTTTTGGGGGGGGGGGATTTAATAAACATTATTTCAGTAAGGAACATTTATAGCGCACATCTACCAAGTGCTTAGGTAGTTGGCAAATAATTTGTTTTTCGAAGGCAGAACAGTACCGTTTCCAGCCAAATCCTGTAAATTTGATCAATCAAGAAAATACTCTTGATTCCAATGAGAATTTTAGGTATACAAAGTATGACACGGTAAACGCCAGATAAATCTCATTTTTTCCGGGATTCGACTCAGGAAACTAACATATATCTGCCAAATTCTGTAAATTTGACAGATTAAGCAAATATGATTCCAATAAGAATTTTAAGATCCTATCAAGTCTGATGCCGAATATATCGGATTTTTATCGTAAGGTAAAAGCAGTAAACAGTACTGTTATCCGTCAAACCATGTGAATTGGACAAATTAAGCAAATATTTGTGATTCCAATAATGATTTTATGTGTTATTATGTATGGAATGGCAAATGCCAGATAAATCCGATTTTTCCTAAATTCAACGCAGAAAGCTAACAATATTAACAAACTCTGTAGATTTGACTGATTAATCGAATATTCCCGAATCCAATAAGAATTTTTAGGATTCTACCAAGTATGACTTGGTAAATGCTATAGAAATCTGATATTTTCCAAAATTCAACGCCGGAAAGTAACGATATTTACCAAACTCTGTAAATTTGACTAATTAAGCCAATATTCGCGATTCCAATAAGAATTTTTAAGATTCTTACAAGTATAACAGGGTAAATGCCACATAAATCTGATTTTTCCTAAATTCAACGCTGAAAATTAACAATATTCACCAAACTCTGTAGATTTGACTGATTAATCGAATATTCCCGAATCCAATAAGAATTTTTAGGATTCTACCAAGTATGACTTGGTAAATGCTATAGAAATCTGATATTTTCCAAAATTCAACGCCGGAAAGTAACGATATTTACCAAACTCTGTAAATTTGACTAATTAAGCCAATATTCGCGATTCCAATAAGAATTTTTAAGATTCTTACAAGTATAACAGGGTAAATGCCACATAAATCTGATTTTTCCTAAATTCAACGCTGAAAATTAACAATATTCACCAAACTCTGTAGATTTGACTGATTAATCGAATATTCCCGAATCCAATAAGAATTTTTAGGATTCTACCAAGTATGACTTGGTAAATGCCATAGAAATCTGATATTTTTCGTAATTCAACGCCGAAAAATAACAATATTCACCAAACTCGGTAAATTTGGCTAATTAAGCAAATATTCGTGATTCCAATAAGGATTTTAAGATTCTACTATGTCACGATAAATGCCAAATATATCGGATTTTTTCCTAAATTCAAAACCGAAAACCGTTACAATTTCCGCTAAACCCTATAAAAATGAAACATTAAGCAAATTTTCGTGATTCCAACAAGAATTTTAGTATTATTTCCAAATTTGAATTTTTGCTCAATTTCCGTACTTCGTTAACTATTTTTGTTAACCTAGTAACCTAAATAGGTCACGATAAATGCCAAATATATCAGATTTTTTCTTAAATTTAAGCTATAAAACCGTTCCAATATCCGCTAAACACTGTAAAACCAAGATATCAAGCAAGTTCCAAATTAAAAATAATTCTAAATATACCATGAAAATTTGTATACAGTCTTATTTTTTTTTTAAACTTAATCTTAATAGTCTTAATTTTAACTTAAAGCAATCAAAACTATCAATAGCCCAAAAATAGTTAACGAAGTACGGAAATTGAGCAAAAATTCAAATTTGGAAATAATATTTATTATCGAATGATGCCGTTTTATCTTCAATTGAAAATAAACACCCTGATTCATACACTCAAAGTTTCAAATTTAAAGCGAAAAGATTAACGAGACAAACCCATTAAGCGTAACGAAAATATGCAAATTTAAATCCATAAATTTTTAATTTAACAAAGTAGGCAAATTTACCCTAATGCAATTTTACAGTCGTGCATATTCTACCGGTAAATATTCGTATAAATGCATTTCCGTGTTGATTTAAATTTAAAGATTCGATTCCACAATTTTTTCTTAAATCACACAAATTAAGAAAAGGTAAATTGTAACTAGATGTGTTTTTTAAATTTTTCGTTTAAAGCAGAACACAGTTTAAAAAATGTTTCAACTCAGTACAAGTATCAAAGTAAGCAAATTTTCCAATTTGACATTTGTACTGTTACGCTCCAATAAACTGTTTAAATATCACATGTTTTTAGCACTCAAAAGTCAAACCTCGCAAATTCAACAAGCTTGCCAATTTTTTTGGAATTTCGACAAATGAACTACCATGTAAGATTTACGTACCAGATCAGTTTTAAAGTTTAAAATTGAATGTGGAAAACAGTACACATAAACCGCCAAACCTTGCGATTTAAACAAAGGAAGCCAGTTTTACAATCGCGCTATATTACACTTTTACCCTTTCAAATACTTTACCAGGGTAATCCTTTCTTTTTTTTAAATTTAAAGAACACAATAACAATAGCCTCATAGCTTACTTAGTAAATCCAATAAAACGTAAGCCGTTTTGAAAATGCAGAATAAAACTTTAATAATAAACTCTAGTATACCTGCGAAGTACGAGATAAAGGATTTTTATGGTTTTCAATTTAAACCGTTTTTCTAAAACTCAATAAAGTAGGCAATTTTATAAAAGCAAATTCCAACTTTAACATATACTGTCAAGTACACCTGGATAAATATATTTTTTGTCTCAAATTTCAAACGGACACCATAAATAGTTAAATTTTACAAACGCAAATCCACAGTATTCTACCAAATCTACTGGTAAATAACGCATAAATCCACAAAATGATAAAGCCTGTAATTTTTAAAAACATGCAAATTTTTCAAACGTAAATTCAAATTTTAACATATAAGGTAATTACAATTAATTGGTCAAGCGGATCACGAAATTAGTGAATTTAATATAAGGTAATTATCAGATATTAATGCGGCTATTTTTCGGTTTTACATTTAATTAAGTAAATAAAAATATCCAATAAACACAATTTCAGCAAATTTTTTAGAAGCAAATTCACTGTTATTTCAACTATGGTGTAATAATTGTCACATAAAACTAATTCGTAATTGTTAATAAGCTATTATTTAAATTAATAATAAGCTAAATAATTCTTTGCGTTAAATTTTGTGGAGTAAAATAAAAATAGCATTTATTTTACGTACGGTATTTATTTAAAAAAGATTATAGAACATTACGCAAGGAAGGGTTAAAAGAATCGGAAAAAGAAATACTTTTGGACAAATTCTGTACCGAAATGAAGCCGACTTCTTGGTTCATAGGAATAAGTAATTACCTAAGTAAAAAGGGGTGTGTTGATTGATGAGAACAAACATAATTTATTTTCACGATTCAGTCTAGTGACATTATCTTGAAAAATTATCTACTTCTTATATTAATTTAATAATTTATTTATTAAAAATGAAATGTCACACCTGTGCCTGTTGAAGGGCTAAATTTCTAAAAGATTTTTTTAAAGCTACGTTTTTCAAAGGTTTTAGTTAAAACCTTTCGAATTTTGACCGAAAAAGTTTCTTGACAAGCAGAATAATCATTTTACAAGCTAAACATGTAGTGATGTGTTTAATAAATTACTCTAGAAGTTAGGCCTGAGTATGTCAGTAATGGTCAAAAAGCTGACATGGGTGAGCCTATTCCTAGGACAAATACAAAACACCGAACTTGAAAAACATTCTAAGGAGCAGAATAATCAAAAATAGGTTGGACACGTTCACTAAAAGAAATGTTTAAAATAAAAAGTGGCTCTTAAGTTTAAACAATGCTCTAAAATGATATATGGAAATGGTTTAAAGGATGTTTTTATTTAAATAGTTTGTCAGGAATATTTGAAAAATTTCTATAAACAACCGGCGAACATTCGGCGGGAAAACAAGGGAGAGTTTATTAGGCAAAAAAAAATCGCCCTATTTATTTATAACTCCTTTTAATAAATTATTGAAGCGATTATACGTAGCAGCTGCCCCCGCTGGATGAACCTCCAAGCCGCAAAATTGGAATCTTTCCTGAAAATAGATCTTTATTATTTACTACTTGATTCCGCACGTGGTTTCGACGTTATTCGTTCCTATTAATTTATCACGGCCGCCTAGCACAATTTCGCGGGTTTTTTAGCATTTTTTCGGCCATTCCGCGACAAGGTTTAAGCATGTTTCATCAACGAGCTCGACATAGTTGCAGACCGTGAAAAAAGTGATTATTTTTAATTAATGAATATTTTACTATATTAAAAAACACGGGCCAAGTTGAAAACAACTCGGACTAAATAAAATTCAGATAAATTTATATTTCCTCTTAAATTTACAGGGTAAAAAATCGTAAAAGATAAAAATCTACAATCAGATATGATAACATCTTACTATTTTATTTACATTTACTTATACTGAAAGAGAACAATTCTGTTTATACTACTCAAGTCGAACCAGAATCAAAAACACTTGTTTTGTTTTGTTTTCTGCAGTATTATCGTAGTGAGAAACACCTCTAAATAAAAGTGAGGCAATAAATTTAAAATACGAACTGTGTATCTTTTTCTAATAAATTTACAATCCTCATGACAAAATGAGAATTGATTGCATCATAAATATTTTTAAGGTTACCTCTTTAATTTAGAGGAAAACATTTTCCTCCCTGAAGTTATCAAATAAACTATAAGGCGCTATTTTTAATTGTAGAAGGCATGACACACACACATGTGTATATATATGTATATATGTAGTTGGCAACCTTTGATATTTTATTTTTATATGAAAAAGTCAGTGTCACAAGCGGGATTCGAACCCACGATGTTCGGCTAAATACGCCTCTGCTCTACACTTGAGCTATCGTAACCTCGATCCACTCGATATCGTCTAAATACGTGACATTGAAAAATGGCAAAAAGGAGGGAAAAATCAAAAAGGTGGGGTTGAGATGGGGAGTTGGTTTCCGAGTGGATCGAAGTCACGCTAGCTCAAGTGATCAAAGCAGCGGCGTATTGAGCCGAAGGTCGTGGGTTCGAATCCAGTTCGTGACACTAACTTTTTCATTTCAGCCAAAATCTTACATAAAGATTAATTAGTTGTACTTTATATTAATAAGACCTATCTTCGAATTCAACTCAGTTATTTTGTCACAATATTATCAAAAATATATTCACAGAATTGAAAATGTTCGAAACTGTTTGTTAAACATCGTGCCTATAAACTAGGTCACAAAATCGACCCAGTTTCCTATGATTATATACATTAAATGAGTGGAGGGTTGCTTTTGTTTTTATTGCAAAATTATTACATAATTTGATTTGTTGTCCTGAATTACTAGAAGAGGTTTCCTTCGATATAGTTGAGAGGAGAATAATATTAACCATACTTAATCTAATAAATTCACTAGTTTTCGTGGTCCGCTTGACCAATTAATATAATTCAATTAATTTAGGTTTTTAGTTGAAATAAAAAAGTCAGTGTCACGAGCGGGATTCGAACCCACGATCTTCGGCTAGATACGCCGCTGCTCTACCACTTGAGCTATCGTGACCTCGATCCACTAGGACTCTAACTTCCCATCTCAACCCCACCTTTTGAATTTTCCCTCCTTTTTGCCATTTGTCAAATGTCGTGTAATCTATTTGATTCTCGGCGACAAATGAAATGGCCATGAAGATCTTTAGTGAAGGAATACTTCATTTTTACTTATTACATTCACTAGTTTTCGTGGTCCGCTTAACCAATTAATATATTTCAATTAAATAAGGCTTTTAGTTGAGATAAAAAAAGTCAGTGTCACGAGCGGGATTCTAGCTCAAGTGGTAGAGGAGCGGCGTATGTAGCCGAAGATCGTGGGTTCGAATCCCGCTCGTGCCATTGACTTTTTTATCTCAACTAAAAACCTTAATTAATTGAAACAATCTAATAATTCATCTTCTTTTTCGGGGTGGTATTTTATATAAAATATAAAAATGCATGTGGCAACTAAAAGACCCACAACTTTATTTTGAGAATTTCGGGGGCATCCGCCTCCCCTTATCAGTCTTGGATTTCTAGTATATGCACAATTGTATGTGATGAGGGGAGGCGGATGCCCCCGAAATCGATCACAAGTAACGTTGAGTAGACGGGTCTTTTAGGTCCACACATCTATACTTATATTAAAAAATTTGCCAATCTTTCAAAATACCAAATTGTAAAACGAATTATTTGATTAATACTCCACTAACTAGAATACGTTCCAGAGCTAATGATAAAGACCTTCATCTGATTTGCACTCCTTTAAGAAAATTCAAATAGTTGTGTAACAAATGTAGTATGTTCACTTATACTTGATTATTAGCTATTTATCGTTAATTTAATAAATAAATAAGTAAATACGTGTATTTAATTTCTCAGTATGGCCAATTGTAACGTTCATTTGCCATAAATATGATTTTTCCTTTACAAACGCTTAAAAACATTAATGATAAGAATTTTAAAACTTCTATTAAAAATAAAGAAAGATGAAAATTTTAAATTAAAAAACAAGACTCGATGTTTAAAGTTGAACGCAAGTGAACAAAAAGATTCTAAAAGTTAAATAAAAGATGCAAAATTCCCACCTTCTTGAATACTGCAAGTCTGACATCGTTTCTTGAATGTATTTTACTGCTCAGATCACAATAAAAAAAAGAACAAATGAATCTCATAGGGTTTTCAATGCTCTTTTTACTTGTGTAATTAAATTTACAGTAGGATTAACATTTTATGAGATAAAGGGGAGTTTTTGGAATAAAGTTAAATAATTGCTGGATAAGTAGATCGAGAGATAAATACTTTTATTTACAACAAAAGAAAAAGTTTACTACAAAAAAACAAATGTATCAAAATATGCACGCATGGGTTAAAACCGTCTGCTGGAGAAGTTGTAGGTTGAAGTGAAATATCCCAAATAAAATTGGGCATCAGACTGGGAACAAAGAGAATCTTTTATGCCAATTTGACATGTAAGGACTGCTTACGGCCACCCTGTTGTGTTGGCACATTTGTTTCAATAAAATGTACCTTATATATATATTTTCAAGATTAAATAATTCTGTCCCCTTCAAAAACGGGGGATTCATAGATTCGTCTGCTTTATTCGAACCCAGTTCTCATAAAAGACGGTGTTAATTATAAATGATTTGATTAGCTCTGTAGGAAAACGATTAGCTTTCAAGAAAAATATAATGTTTAATGGAAAAAGCAATACGCGATTTTTCTGAAATTAGCCAATATCTGCCACGTTTTGCCACAGCGCAGTGAAATTTTCAAATTTTTCCAAGATCCTCCAATGTTTTACCTAAGCGAAACGGCAAAAGTGTTCAGTAAATGGCTCATTCTTTATAAAATTTAACGTAGCTTTTAAAAACGACCTCAATTTTTATCAAAAGTACATGGATAAGGGACTTTTTGGTGTGTGCAGTATGTCCGTTTTTCCGAAAAACACCTACTCGACGGAGTGAGTTATAAATCAATTTTTGCGTCATTCTACTCCATTTAAAGCCTATCAACTAATTTTACATCTCATAGTAAACAGCCCTGAATGTAAAAAATTCATAGAAAAAATATTCCATAATTAGTCCATAATGTTAGAAAATAGTTAGGAATGGCAAAAGACGCCGATTGTACGATTGTACTCTATCGCTGGCTTTTTAGCCTTCAAAATTTCTATAAGCTTCTCTCTCTCTCTTTTTTTTTAAAGTTGATAATCACTAATCATTATTTTATACTCCCATATAAGAACAGAAATGTTGTTAACAACGAAATAGAGGTAAAAAAATAAACAGTCTTATAAAACAATTTTTTACAAAAATAATTGGTGACTTATCAATACAATTTTTAAAAAAAATAATTGGTGACTTATCAATCACTATTTTTGACTAACTCCAACTTAGATCCAGCCAAAATGAAAATAAAGTTGGTTTGATTTTTTTGGAAAATATTCATATTTAAGCTTAAAATAATAATGTAAGCCTTGTATTTAAAAAAAAAACTACTGGGATTATATTATTAACAGTTATTAACTACAACAGAATAGAGGATTTTTAAATGTACTGAGGAAGTATTACTGCCTTGCTTGAAATGGGTTTGCAGTAAAATAAATGAAGAAAAGATAACGATGATTAAGTTATCCACATAAATATATAATATTGTAAATATTGAAAGATGATCATACTATAGCTTAATGTTTATTCGGAGATGGTGAGATGCGGTATGGTGTGATGTAGGTTTTAGAAAAACATTTTCATTATCGTGCCAACATTTCGATCTTTATTGAGATCATCTTCTGAGTCTGGGATTTATAAACATTGTTTAAACTTTACAAATATATGTAGGGTGTGAAAAAAAAATGAATTTATTCAATGCTAGAAAATTTTAGATAAAAAAAATGAATTTGAACAATGCTAGAAAATTTTAGATTAAAAAAATGAATTTATACAATGCTTTTTTCTGTAAAATATAAACAATGTTTATAAATCCCATGGCCTGAAGATGATGTCAATAAAGATCGAAACGTTGCCACGATAAAGAAATGTTTTTCTAAAACCTACGTCACACCAGACTGCATCTCACGATCTCCGAATAATTAATATAGAAATACATTTCAAGTAAATATCAACTTACAATATTAATAATTAAAAACCATCAACTTTATTAAATGGTAGTCTTCGTTTTCTCTAGTGCGCCGGTCCGCATGTTGTCTCTCGCCCACAATACTTTTTATTTCGGTGTAATAATTCTTAAAAACATATGTGTACTCTATGTGATGCATATATTTAAATGAAACACAGAATATTACTAAATGACCGATTAACGGTCATACCGCTGAGACGCATACAAGTTTTATTGAGACGTCATAAAGTTTCACTATCCTATTAATAATTAAATTAAGCATAAAATAAACTTGAACATAAGGCTTTGTGTATTGGTCCGAATTTATCGAAAATCTGTTTCGTGCTTTGAACATCCCCTGAACATCTTGGTCCGCCTATACTCGATTTTTAGGAAATACTATTTAACATCCCTTTTCTCATGTTTTACTTATATTTTTCCAATGTAATGGACTTCTGGTTGAAGCTGTTTACTTATAAAGATCAAGCTTCAAGAGAATGTTTTTCTAATGGGAATTTTAATCAATATTTGCTTTTATATCAGATAGGGTTACAGCTAGGAGGAGTGAAAGGATTAATTTGTTTAAGAAACAAGTTGATAAAAAAAAATGTGTTGAGAAAGGAATTTGGCAGTCGCGAAACCACGTGGATGAGGTGGGACACCACGTGGTCAGGTGTCCCCGGACACCCGAGAGACCAGCGGTTATAAATAGCCGGCGGTGTTGGATGCGACTTTATAGAACATCTCCCTCTTCTTTCTCATTTTCTTTCTCCCTCTCTGTTTTCCGCCTCCTTAATAAACCCAGACCTCTTTTATAACCAACAATGAGTCATTTGGGATAAATCTTGGCCAAATCCAGACCCAGGCCAGACGCTTAAAACCCCCTCTTCCTTTCCAAGAACGTCCCGACAAATCGTCATTATGGCATCAAACGTAATTTATTCACTCCGTTCCATTTTAAAAGCTTATCTTTTATTTTAGACGACAACGAGAAACGTGTTAATATCAGTTGTAAACGTTCGAGCCGATCTCGCATGTCGTCGTTCAGGCATGATTGATGATTACGTCTTGCGTCAGTGCAATTAGATAATTCGATTCTGCGTTACTTGCAATTATTACTTAGACAATAACGCGCTAAAAATAAAGGCGACAGCTTGTCCCCATGCATTACTGCCGGGAATAAAAACACTAACGCGACTTTTTAAACGTTTCAATAAAGTTCTAATAAACTATGACTTTTGTAAAAACAACACTACATTGCTTTAATCTGTAATACATGAAAATCGCACTATGCATTTCATCAAACAAACACTTGCCTAATCATATTTCATTTTTCATTCGTACACGCATTTTTATAAGACACATTCAATTAAACAATATACTTGAACGCTACTTTTAAACTTATTAATCTTTTTATCTAAAGTCTTGGTTGAGATGAAAAAGCTAGTGCCACGAGCGGGACTCGAACACACGACCTTCCGCTCAATACGCAGCTGCTCTAACCAATTTTCCCACTTTTTGCCATTTTTCAAATGTCGTGTAATCAGGATTTGATTTTCGGCGACTTATGAAGTGGTCACTGGGAGCTGTTTGTGAAGTGGTACTTCTTTACTTATTAAATATTAATCCATTTATGTTTGGTGGTTTAATTGATCAAGTTTCTTATTTCTATTAAATATTCTTTTTATGTAAGGTGTTGGTTGAGATGAAAAAGTTGGTGTCACGAGCGGATTCGAACCCACGACCTTCTGCTCAATACGCTACTGCTTTAACCACTTGAGGACTTCCATATCCATCGGACACCAGCTCCCCACCTCAACTACAACCTATCGCATTATCCTACTTTTTGCCAATTTTTTAATTCGCTAGGTTGTAGGTTATGATGGCGAGTTGGTGTCGGTGTGGATCGAAGTCACGATAGTTCAAATGGTTAGAGCAGCGGCGTATGCCTCCCAAACACACGATGTTTTAAGATTAATATTGGGTTGTCCGGAAAATAATGCAGGATTTTGGTATTAAACAAAAAAAAAGAAACTAGTTACTTTAAAGCAATGTTCTTTAATCAAAATAATTTCCCATACTCTCAATACATTTCTCCCAACGTGTTGGTAACTTATTAATTCCGTCTGAGTAGAATTCAGAATTTTTAGAATTGATAAAGTCAATAAATGCATTTTCCAGTTCCGTTTGATTTTTGAATATTATGTGTTGTAAGTAGTGGTCCAGGTGTCTAAAAAAATGGTAGTCAGTAGGCGAGAGGTCCGGAGAGTAGGGTGGGTGAGGCAAAGTTTCATAGCCAAGCTCCAATAATTTTTGTGACGTTACACGTGACACATGTGGTCGAGCGTTGTCATGCAACAAAATGGGCCCTTTCCGATTGACCAAAGAGGGCTTCATTACTGCCAATTTCTGATGCATGGTATTAATTTGGTTACAGTATGATTCAGCATTGATGGTTTCGCCAGGATTTAAGAAGCTGTAGTGTATTAAACCAAATGAAGCCCACCATACCGTAACCATTACCTTTTTTTGATGAGTTGGGGGCTTTGGAAAATGTATTGGAGCTTCTCCTTTGTCGAGCCACTGTCCAGAACGTCTAGTGTTATCGTAGAGAATCCACTTTTCGTCACATGTAACAATTCTGGCCAGAAATGGGTCATTTTTGTTTCGACAAAGAAGTGATGCACAAACATCAAAGCGCTGATTTTTTTGGCGATCGTTTAATGAGTGTGGAACCCAATTTTCGAGTTTTTTCACTTTTCCAATCGCCTTGAGGTGGTCAGCGACGGTCGTTTTACTGACTTTGAGTTGCTCTGCAAGTTCTCGAACAGTTGTTTTGGGGTTTTCTTCCACCACTGATCGCAGAACATCATCATTAAGAGAGGAAGGCCTTCCACGACCTTCTTCATCTTCAAGGCTGAAATCTCCCTCCCGAAATTTTTTAAACCACCTTTGCACAGTGCACTCATTAACACAACCCTCGCCCCAGACTTGGTTAATGTTTCTAGCCGTTTGGGCTCCGCTTCGGCCGAGTTTAAACTCGTAAAAGAAAATCGTACGAAATTCTCGCTTTGACATTATAAGGATGACTGAATTATTTCCAAGTAGCGGAATGCTACAGAGGTAAACAAACAATATCATTTGGAAGAGGATTAATAAGTGTTGACATTCATACAAATGAGTAATCCTGTAAACGTAAACAGAATATTTTATATAGATTTTTTTTAATGAAAACTTAAAATCCTGCATTATTTTCCGGACAACCCGATAGCATTGAATAACAGATACTTGTTAGATTTTTATACAGTCTGCGGGTTGATGGACCTGTAATTTAGATCAATTTTCGTCCGACAGACGTGTACAACGATAATAATAAGACATACATACATCTAGTCTTAGCCGTGATGTAATGTATTGCGCCCTTTAAGAGTTATTGTATCCCCCGTTCTATGTCTATAACACATCGATGAGTCGTATTTCATCAAGGATTAGTAGGCCCGGTTTCAGACGTTGAATTTCTTCTGCAATCACATTGTCCATCTCAAAACTCTTCCTCCTGCGGGGAAGTGTAGCACCACGGTTTGTTAATAGGTGCGTTGGTCTTTGCAGAATCTGCACGTGCCTTCTTGAACCATTCCAATCTTCTTTAAGTGTCCATTTAGATTGCAGTGTCCTGTTAAGATTTGTAGATTTTTCCTTTTATAAATTCTGTAACTTCTTTCCGAAATTTGTTACGAGGTTCTTGGATTGTTTGTGTCCAATGAGATAATTCCATGATTCTTTCATTTTCTTTTTACACTTAAGTCTGAAGTACTCATTGATATGTGTGGGTTCCTATGGCGCAGAAGGATTCGGGTCCTATCAGCGGTATATCAGCCCATTTTCTAGCAAGGGTGTCCGCTTTCTCGTTGCCTTCTAGTCCCATGTGTCCTGAGCAGCCAGCAGGTCACTACATAATTGTTTGTACATTTTTACGTATCCACGATATTATTACATATCGATTAAACATTTAAACATAGACATATTCGATTAAAAAGCTCGCTAATTTTTCTATCTTATACACTGACCTTTATACGGTCTAAATTATAACTATCTCCCACGTATATTCAATTAAAAACCATGAAAATGCTTGCTAATTTACTATTATTCAATTGACATTTATTTACACGGTCGTAATATCCGAAGACCTACTTTGCATATTAACTTTGATTCAATATAAAAAAATATGTGGTGATTAGTGACCGTTTGTCGATGATTATTCAGAAATGATAAAAAAAATGCAGAAAACAAACAGGTTACAAACAGTTTGGGTGAGTAGAAATACTTTGATTGAATATAAACAAATATTTATTTGCAATGTATAAATTCACTCTTTTCCACATCCTTCATGTTTTTGTTAAATTTAAATAATGTTTGTAAATCCCAGGACCTGAAGATGATCCCCATAAAGATTGAAACGTTGGCACGATAAAGAAAATGTTTTTCTGAAACCTACATCTCACCAGACCGCATCTTACGATTTCTGAATAATCATAAAAAGGATAGTTTTTGCATTGTATAAATTCACTTTTTTCCACATCCTATATGTATTTGTTAAATATAAACAATGTTTATAAATCCCAGGCCCTGAAGATGATCTCAATAAAGATCGAAACGTAGCACGATGAAAAAAATGTTTTTCTGAAATCTACGTCACACCAGACCGCATCTCACGATTTTCGAATAATCTTATTAATGTGTGGTGATTAGTGACCGTTAATCGATAATTATTCAGAAATCGTGCGATGCGGTCTGGTGAGTTTTGGTTAGGTTTAGGAACCATTTGTTTGTGTTAACAGGTGTTTGTTTGTTGATTAAATTATTTAATTTTATGATATGTTTGTTTTTAATTTGGTTAAAGTGAACATTGTATGCATCTTTTTGATGTGTGTAAAATTCTTTTAAAATGTCTATAGGTATTATGTTGGCGACACTGAGTTTTAATTGGTGTAATTTTTGTGTTAATGTCTTAATATTTTTAATGCTCGTGGTGATTTCTATGTTTAAAATGTTTCTTTTGAAATTTATTGTGGCTTTATGTATGTCGTTAATTCTGGTTTTTGGCTGTCTTAGTATGGCATTTGTGAAGTTAAAATTGTTTTTGATGTGAGTATATGTATGAGTGTTCACCAGACCGCATCTCACGATTTCTGAATAATCCTATTAATTTAATTTTACTCATTTCTTTATCCGACGCTATTTTGAGATTTGTACAATCTTAATATAGGAAAACGTAAAATGCGAAAATATTACACGATGTTGTATAAAATAGTCACCAGTTAACTCTAAAACAAATTTGTCTCTTCGTCTTAGTCTTACTGATTATTATAAGCTATAACATTGTTTTTTACTTAATAGGATGTATAATATTATATAATGATAATTAAAATTATACTACTTTATGAACATTACATACTTGAACAGTAGAAGCAATTTATTAACAGCATCCGATGGTTAATTTAATGATTACACTACCTATTGCTCTTTTCATTATTAACGGTTAATTCCGACATAGCATGATTATACATAACACTGTTTATACGAAATCAAGCCTAGATTTCACGAGAATACTGTAGAAATCTGTATAATTTATTAAATTTATATACGTTTTAATACATGAAAAACTACTACTTCAATGATTACCGTACAGATACGAACTTCAATTACTATACGTACTATATACTACAAATACTAGACAAATTATAAGTTTTTTCTCGCGATAATTACATGACCCTGCTCTACTCGGTAATTATTACTGGATTAAACACTAGATAATCGCGTCAATTATTGATATTAATTTTAAAATACGTACAACGATATTGTCTTTATTTCTTTGCTGTTATAAAATAACGGAGTGAGGGATTTTTCACTATTGTCAGGGCTTTTTGTCACAATATATTACACAAATATTATGACTATCAATGGTCGTTAACACGAAGTTACAAAACAGAAACGAAAACAAATATCGGTGATATATTGGGTAGGTTCGTTTCTCCTACTAATTATGGGGCTAAGAATAAGACTGACAGAAGAAACTACTATTGCTTATAAAAAGATATGATTTTTTGTGTGTTTAATCGTATATGTTTGAAAACGAGACCTTGAGATTCTTAATATCATTCTAGTCACCTTGAAATCTCAAGGTTTGCTTTGTGATTAATATATCTTTGCCTGTATCAAAAAGTTTCCTATTATGAACTTTTGATTTTTTATTAGTAATTAATTTCTTAAATGAACGGATTTATTTGAATTATAAAGCGGAATGAACGATAGAATAATGGCTACCTACAACACGTAGTTTCTGCTGTATCATTTTCATGACTTCACCTATATTCAATTAGTAGGAAACCTTGGAAATTTATTGTATTTTTATCCTGTTTCAAAAGAGAAACTTCTGGCATACCGAAATTATATTACAAGTTAGAGACTGTTCGAAAAATTAAACACTTCAATAATTGAGTTGCAAATTTAAATGGTTGTCATTTTCTTAAGGGCTGCTTTTAAAATATCTTAATGACAATCAATTCAGTTTTAAATTAGTTAATTTAAAATGGGTTAATATTAGTACACATTTATTTTTCAAACCATAAATAAAATATATATAATACAGACGCTTTCACGTCCCATATCGTCTTGGAGTTTGAACATCAATGATCATATTTATCTGAATGTGTACTAGATATGTCGAGAAGCAGTTACAAAGAGAGAAAATTCATTTTAAATTGAAACAATTGTACAATAGGCGAGGCCCCTTTGGATTCTCGTCGTTCGGCTGTTCCAGTTTTGCGATAGGAAAACCCCCGAGTTCCGTCGGGATTTCCGTTGAAAGTTATGAAATGAAAGTTAAATCGGACGGACGGCGTAGATCCTCCGCTCTCATCCATGTTAACCTGCGGTATAAATCAGGGTGAAGTTGTTAAAACGAACTTTCCACAATTCAAAGTCCCTTCAACATTATCAGCGCAAGCCATAATTCGCTCAATTCTGTAAAAAGAAACACAAATTAATTAGTACGAAACAAGATGGTTTAATTCAAATTACATATTTACTAAATCCATTACAGTTCGTGGTCCGATGGAACAATTAACATTTTTCAATTAATTAATATTTATGAAAGGTATTGGTTGAGATAAAAAAGTCAGTGCCACGAGCGGGATTCGAACCCACGACCTTCGGCTAAATATATCTGACACTAACTTCAGAAGTTGAACGGATCGTTGTCACGATAGCTCAAGTGGTACAGTAGCGGCGTATTTAGCCGAAGGTCGTGGGTTCGAATCCCGCTCGTGACACACTTTTTTTTATCTCAACCAATATCTTTCATAAATATTAATTACATATTTACATTGATCCATACATGTTTAGCGGTCGTACCGTATTAAATGTTTCACTTATTTTTTTTTTAATCTAAGGTCTTCGTTGTGTTGAAAAAGTTAGTGTCATGAGAGGCTGCTCTAGCCAGTTGAGCTATCGCGACGTATTGAGCGAAGGTCATGGGTTCGAATCCCGCTCCTAACACCAACTTTTTAATCATAACTAAGACCTTAGATAAAAAGAATAATTGACTAAAATAGATATTTACACTTGAAAATACGTATTGTTAAAAATCGAAAATCGTCGGTTAAAATGCAAATACATACATTATTTTATTTGTTTTTCAATACAATACGTACGTAATAGTTTTAGCTGGCCCAAACGTCTCGTTAACCTTTATCTTGTTTTGACTCAGATTTGATATTCTTTTGACCTAGGTTCATCAAAGTACATCCTGCTGTAAATTTTGTTTGTTAGATAAAAAACTAAATAAATCAGTTTTGTAAGAGATTTTTGGAAATTGGGCAATGATTTATGTTGCCTTATAGATACCGTTTTTTTTTGTTTGTCAACTATTGTGAAATCAGACTTTTTTTACAGATTGATTCGATTTTGATTTAATCGAAAAATTAGAAAATAAGTTTATTTTGCCATATTTAACAAAGAAAATTGTTAACAACCAATTTATGAACTCACCTTCGAAGTGTTAAGCTTGGCCTTTGGAAAAAATTTCTTTTTTCAATTTAGAAAATTATCTGATATTTCGGTGACCTTACTTTATCAGTTCAATGCAGATGCGTTATTATTGTTTGTCCTTTGTCGTGTTTATTTGATTTAGTCAGACCACTTATCTGGTCTGCCGGGTGGTGACCTGAAATTTCGTCGTTACCGATCATTTTTGACAAGACATAGCGACAGATATAGGTAAGTAAATAGAGACTTATATAGACAGATAAATAAGTAGATAGAAAGGAGAGAGAGAGAGAGAGAGAGAGAGAGAGAGAGAGAGAGAGAGAGAGAGAGAGATTGTTAGATGAGTAGACAGATTTACTCACAGATTTGCATACATATACTGAGGGAGAGAAATAAGTAGACAGAGAGGGTGTGAGTGCTTGAGTGATACAGAAAGAGATTACTGAATAAATAGGATAGATAGATCGAAAGATATATAGTGACAGATAGTGTTAGAGAGAGTTATTTGTATGTTTTTAAGTTGTAAATATACATAGATATATTGTTATTTTAGTTTACTTATATAGTTGTTGTTTTTTTATCTCTTTTGTTTATTCCTTGAGAAGAAGGTGTTGTTTGTTTATTAAAAATTTATAGCCCGACTCCGGCATACGGTTGATAACCATGCTTTTTTCTCTCTTTTGTTTATCTAATAAAGTACTTTTTCATTCATTGATAGTGTTAGAGAGAGAGAGAGAGAGAGATTTCTTGATAGATAGATAAGTAGTAGGAAAACAGATAGTATGGTAGATAGAGGTAGCTAGATATATAGAGGGAGAGAGAGAGAAAGAGAGAGAGATAGTGAGAGAGAGATATATGAATAGACAGAAAGATAGATAGATAGATGGACTGACAGACACAAAGATAGATAAATATATAACGGGATAGAAAAAAATATCCAGAATAAACTGGAAAGAGAGAGTGTGAGTGTTACAGAGAAAGAGATTGCTAGGTATACATGGATAGATAGTCATATACAGATAGACTGTATGACAGATAGCGATATATACATACAGGGTATACAGGGTGGTCTGTTTAGATGGCCAGCTGATATTCATTGGTTCAAGAATTGCAAAAAATTTAAAAAAATGCGTGTTTGATATTATTTAGTCTAGTTTCAAATTTTTACCATTTTTTGTAGGAAAATTATACAGGGTATCTCAAGCCCAGTTCAGTGTCAAAGTTTCAAATATGCCCCTATACATCTTGACAGATCATTTGAAAGGATTCTGTACGCTGCAAACAATGCTACAGCCGGATGTTAAATTGGTCAAAAAATGACAAAGTTTTGGCAAAAGGTTTGAAAATCTTTTTAACCATTCTTCACCGGTACTCAGAGCGATAGAGTCAAAGGAGATAGAATTTATCTGTTCTTCAACCGAGGTTGCTGGGTTATGATTGGCGTAGACTCTGTTTTTTTCAATGGCCCCATAGAAAATAGTCAAGTGGAGTAAATCTGGTGACCGAGGATATANGTGAGAGAGAAAAATTTGTAAATAGAAATATGTATGTGTTAGGTGGTCCTATTAATCATAATTTACATAAAAAATAATAAATTATTTAAAGTTGATAGAAATTTATATTGGGGTTGAGATGGGGAGTTGATGTCCGAGTGGATCGAGGTCACGATAGCTCAGGTGGTAGAGCAGGGGCGTATCTAGCCGAAGGTCGTGGGTTCGAATCCCTCTCGTGCCATTAACTTTTTTTCATCTCAACTAAAAACGTTAATTAATTGTCATGTATAATTGGTCGAGCGGACCACGACTCTAGTGAATTGTTGATAGAAAGTTATATTTCTCAAATTTTCATAACCTTTTCTTTACAAATTTAATCAAGCGTCTTATAAAAAAAAAAAAAAATTTAAAAAACAGTAAACACCGTTCCCATTAAATTTATAAGGATAAAAGGCAGCAAATAAAACCCGCAGGGTGAAATCAGAACACATTCGCGATTTGCAGTAGGCCATTTCGAAAGTTGGCATAATTTTAGCCGTCTTATCTTGCAGTTGGGCTTTATTTTTGGTCCGGCTTCGGATTGAAATCATTAACAAGGGTCAGCAGATGTGCAGAACTGAAAAGGAAAATCAGATAAGAAACGAACGTCAGAAATAAACCGTACAAACATTTCCATATTTTTGTACATTTATTTTGCAGCAGGTATTACTTTTGTTTTCGCTTGGTTCTGTTGTTCAGACAAAAAGAGAAATCATGGCAAAAGAAAACGAAACATTAAAACCTACTTGAGTTTTATAAAACTCACACTTAAGCCCTGTGCTTAATTGTCATAAAATATTTTTAACATGATAAAATGATTTTTAAAAAAATTGTTATATAGTCTTTTTTGTACAAATGGTTGAGGATTTTTTTTGTTTTTTGATTGGTGTCTCTTTCATAGTGTGAAGACGGTCGAGGGTGGTAAGTTATACAGACCCGCAAAGCTCTGGAGTGTTCAGGGTCAGTTACCCCCGTAAACAGGCGCTCATCCAATAAATCCGCCGGGATGTTTTTAAAAGTCAGCCAGGCGGGGATCATAATTCAATCCTTCTCGCCCCTTCTTCCGCCCTTTTCCTAATTGTTTAATTTGGGCCTAATTGTTCGTATAAAAATCGGCTGGGGAAGCCAACTTTAACGGGGCATTCCGTCCGCACTTGACATTCTTGATAATGTGCCACAGATTCTAGTTTCTCCGTCGTCTCCTCAACCCCCCATACATACAAGATAAAAAAACTAAGTCCAAAATAAGCATCGACATATAAACGTCATTTATTTATTTTTACACTTCGTGCTTTAAATAAAAACACATAATCAAAATTGCAATCTTATAATTAATATAAACCAATGGATCTTTTCTCTTTTTTTCAAGATCAAATAAAATTTACTAAATACATACACATAACTGGAAACAATCCATACTTATCACAAGACTGAAAACATGCATATTTATAATTCGGAACGAAATACTTTATAAATCATAAAACCAACAAAAAGTGAATGTTCTATTAATATTAAGGACAAATTTCAAGGTTAAATTCCATTCGTCTATGAATTAAACCCTGCAGAACGATTTTTTTTTCGACACCACCTAATTTAAATTGGTGCTATTTATTCAACCGGTCAAGTAAAAAACTGCTTCATGATTTCTTAAAAATAAACACACAAAAACAAATTGAGGGTCTATTTTCATATGTATTTCAATGTGATAATGACCGTTTTTTATCGATTGTTTTGTTATTTTGAATACACATAAATAGATGGATAGTATATTTTTATTATTTGAATATGAATTGTAATTATTTATCTAGAAAAAGAAACCAAAAGTTTAAAAATCAAAAATTTGGTTCAGTCCATTACAGTTCGTGGTCCGATTGACCAATTAACATTTTTGAATTAATTAATGTTTATGAAAGGTATTGGTTCAGATAAAAAAGTCAGTGTCATAAGCGGGATTCGAACCCACGACCTTCGGCTAAACACGCAGCTAATCTACCACTTGAGCTATCGTGACTTCGATCCGATCAACTTCTGAAGTTAGTGCCCGAGCGGATCGAAGTCACTATAGCTCAAGTGGTAGAGTAGCGGCGTATTTAGCCGAAGGTCGTGGGTTCAAATCCCGCTCGTGACACTGACTTTTTTACTTGAACCAATACCTTTCATGAATATTAATTAATTGAAAAATTTGGTTAACCTTCATCCGTATTAAAAGTTACAATTTTAAGATATTAGGGAGTGAGGTTTGTGTGTGAGGCAATCCAGAAGAAAGTTTCGAAAGATGTAGACAGCTTTAATAGCTTACATGTTGAATTTAATTTTTTGGCAAATTTGAACTTTCACGCAATAATCCCCCTTTGCGGCCATCCCTTGACCCTCTGGCCCAGTTATTACCTCGGCAATCGTTTAAAAACGAAGTTGGTCTCTTCTTTCAAGAAATTCCCAAATATGTTACCTATGTTGACTCTTGAGGGAGGAACATCTCAGCTCTGAAGTAACAATTGACGAAATTTTTTATTAAGATAATAAATAACAACATCGTTCCATTTCCATCAGGGGCCGGTTGTATTATATGATGTATACTTATAAAACCGAAATGACGGATAAATAACGCACAGACAAAACCAGCGAAACATAGCAGATTAGGAGATTATCAAGCTACAGTATTATGTTGTTTAACTTCGACAATAAAACAATGAATCTCCCTCTTTCTTTCTCTCCCTTCCTCTCTTTCGTTCTTTCACTGTTTTTCTATCTATTTCTCTTTGCTTTCAGTCTTTTCTCTCCTTTCACTATCTTTCTCTCACTCTGTCTCTCACCATTTCTCTCCCTCCCTCTGCATCCTTCTTTCACTGTCTTTCGATCTTTTGCACTTTCTGTCTTTTTATCTTCACTCTCTTTCGCTCTTTTCTCTGTTTTTCTGTCTGGGCTAATTTGAAAGAAAAGAAAAACGCTCAGTTCCTTCGTAATAACCACCAATAATGTTTCCAGTTACATATACTCTCACATACATACATATACTCTCTCCCATCTTTCTTTCTCCCTCTCCCACTCCCTCTTTTTATTTATTTCTCTTGTCTGTCTATCTATATATCCATCTATCCTTGTACATATGTACCTCGCTTCATATCTGTTTTTGTAAATTCATATCACTTTCCTTCTTTTTCTTTTCCAATTCTTTATCATTCACTATCTTTTTCTTTCTTTATCATTCTCGCACGCACACTCAACAATTCTCACCGCTTTTCTCTGATTTTCTTCTCCAGTCACTCGCTATTTCCTGCTCATCGTCTCTGAGTATCTACCTGCAAAATTGATCTGTGTGGCACAGTCGACTATGTTTGACATATCAAAGAGTAGATTTGGCTCTTGTGCCTCAAACCGAAATAACTAAACACAAAAAAGAATAACATGTTTCTGTGGTAGGGCTCGGACTTTTTGTAGGCAACTCTGTTCTGCAACCCGTCTGCCTGACATCCTTGTCTTTCTCCAAGAAATAAAAGCGAGCGATAAGACCGCCAGGTCATTGAATAAAGATGACATCGCCTTCTAGCCATCCCCAGGGGCGTCCGCCGCACCCTGTATGTCTCAGGGTCAAATAATATTAGAAAGAATGAGCGAGTTATTATAAGGTATAAGATATATATAGAATCACGCTTATATGACTCAATCGGAAGAGTCAACACTGATAATTGCATTGAATAGTTTGGTATTAAAAGAGAATTGGGAATATTCATTTTGATTATCTTTATCTATATATTTTATCGTTTTATATATTCATATATACGCTTATTAATTGCATTTATTTGTCGAATGTGTATTGTATTCTACATGGCCTATTGTACGAGAAGAGTAGAAACTTTGTCAAA
This sequence comes from Cimex lectularius, assembly GCF_000648675.2. NCBI lineage: Eukaryota > Metazoa > Arthropoda > Insecta > Hemiptera > Cimicidae > Cimex > Cimex lectularius. The sequence continues at coordinate 1,525,425 of NW_019392674.1, read as the reverse complement.
ATGTGGATTCATGTTTGCAGTACAACCACTGGGCGCAATTTACAATGTTTAAACATAGTGCACCCAGGTGAATATACGTCAATCAGCCCTAGTGACAACAATCTGTTTTCAGGCTGATTAACGCCGTTTAAGGTTTGAGTGAGCAAATGGTAAGGCGTTGTCGGGTTGAAGCACGTCCCTGGCGAGGGGTGCAACAATGGCTTTTCCTAACTCTGGCACTAGACAATTGCAGTTTCACTCGATTTGACTGATTGCTTGTAACGAACATGTTTAACATTTTAAAACAGGTCGGGGATCCAGCGGCTCTTTCCTTTGAACAATCAAGCCTGTTCGGCTTGCATTCTCTTCGCTCATCGCACTAAAATTTCGTCCATGCCGTTGAAAATCTGTTCATTAATCTCTCTCTCTCTCTCCTCTCTCCTCCCCCTCTCTCTCTCTCTCTCTCTCTNTGTGTCTATCTATCTATCTATCTATTTATCTTTCTATCTATCTATCTATTTATCCATCTAACTTCTCTCTGTTCATGTGTTGGGCGCGTGCGCGTGTGTGTGTGTGAGGTAAAGAAAGAAAACTTTATGTCCCGGGAACAAATTCCCTTAAGGGAAACAGAGAGTGAACTTAAAATGTTAAATGGCTGGATTAGTAATACAAACGTTTCAGGGTGGATAAAATATTGTTTATCATATTAATAAAAAACGTCCGTTTTATAATGCAACATATCCTCTTACAGCTAAGGTATGTTTACAACAAACTTTTTGCACTCTCACTCACTCACTTTCTCTCTCTCTCTTCCTCCCTCTATCATTTTACCTATACATCCACCTGTCCTTTTTATCTATTAATCTACCTTTTTTTCTTTCTTTCTTTATCTCTCTCTCTATCCCTCTTCCTCTCGCTTTCCACCTATCACACTGTATATATTTCTCTTTTTCTCCATCTATTTATGTTTCTATATATCTTTAAGCGAATTTGTTCCAGGACATAATTAATTACTACTACTTAATAACACATACATAATAAACACTCTAAAGGAAATATTTGATAAAATTGTATTTAAAAAAATTAATGATTTTATTATAAAAATAGGGTAACGAATAAACATCAATCTGGGTAGTAGCAAAAATAGCACACAGGCAGCACTTGTTAACATACTTGAGGATCCAAGAAAAAATATAGTTAATAAAAAGTAAATATTTTAGGCTCTACTAGATTTCAGTCCTGCTTTTATTGGTGTAGACCATAATGTACTGATAAGTATATTGAAGACAATGAAATTTTCAACCCAAGTTATAAATTGAATCAAGTCTTAACTGGATAATAGACTACAAAGAGTAAAAGCGTCAAATGTTCAATATTCGATTGCACATCCATCAACAGAGGCATACCACAAGGGTCAATACTATCACCATTACTGTTTGTACTATACATTAATCAAATATCTAATACACTAAAATACTGCAAATATGGGCTATATACTGATGGTATTAATGCGTATATAGATTCAAATGTCACCAATCTTAATGAACAAATAAATAAATTAAATTTTGATCTGAATAATCTCCAGGCTTGGTGTACAGAACATGGTCTATCTTTAAATACAAAAAATGTCAATACGCAATTTTAGGACACCTACAACATACTTTCTAACTAGATAAAACGATTCCGGTTAAAATAGGAAACGATACACTGCCTTATGAGAGAAGTGCTGTTTCTTTAGAACTAATAGGGGTTGCTTCTTGCTTGCCTACTTCTTCTAACTTGCCATGAAATGTGAAAGTATATTTCATTATTAAATAACTGTATACTCTGGTATACAGATGCAAGAAGTAGCTGTATTACAAATCAGTTCAAATAAAGTAATATCCCAATTTATTTAATGTGCATTACAGCACTGTAATCATGAATGACTTGAATTATGTATTAACAAAAAATCGTTGATGATATATTG